>NC_081772.1:32282264-32422264 GCF_963082965.1 Carassius carassius
CAGGGACTGGTGTGAAATGCTCCACATGGTCAGCAGCTAATTCACATTTGGTTGTTTTTTGTTTGTTGTTGTTGTCTTTTTTTACTTACAGTACACGCGTCTTTGTAACTCATGTCTTTTTGTGTCAAAGCAAAAAAGTAAAAAAAAAAAATGCAATACTGAAATGTAAGTGGAAATACAGTTCATGCCCTGAACTCTCTTCTAATGAAATGATGATCTGAATCAGTGTTAAATAAGAGAGACATGCACAGTGGAACATGTGTATATATATACATATATATTTGTATATATAAACAGCTAACACAGTCTTGTTGAACTCCCGTGAGGATTCATCCAGGATCCCTGTGTGGCTGTCAGGAGCTCGTCTGTAATGTCTAGAAATGCTGTGCTTCACTCCACTCCTCAGGCAGGTCGTGTTAAAGCAGTTCGATTCATTTCAATTTGTCCTGCTTCAGGGATCAAAGCTTTCCTCCTGTTCTCCGGTTATCATCCCTCGCTCCTGTCGTTCACCTTCTTTCATCATCCTCTTACATCTAATGCAGAAATAGTGGGCCGAAAGGTTAAAACTGAATAAGAGTGCTTCACACAACAGTATGCAACAATACTAAAAATGAGCTTTCAATGCTCTAACCCTCTCTCAGCGTGGAAATACATGTCAAGAACACACTGATCGTGTCACGTTCAACAGCATTTCTGATTTCTGTGTTATGTTTCATATAGAATATCATTTTTTGTTTATTTCCACACAACCAGGGCCGTTGTTTTTGTGACTTACTGTACTTGATGATAACAGAAAAGCTTCTTGAGCAGCGAATCAGCATATTAGAATGATTTCTGAAGGATAATTGAAGACTGGACAGATAGTGTACTGCAGGTTCATTCTCATAAAGTGTGGCAAATAGACACATTTTTTTTTTCTAATTAAACCAAAAATCCATGTGGTCTGTTGAAAGCGCTATATAAATGCAGTCCATTTACCATGTCCGTCCCTCTAGCGTCTGATGTGTGTGTGGTCCTGTCTGTAGGCCTCAGGACCCAAAGGATCTCTGAAAGACCAGGCCAAGGGTTCGCTTCAGAAGAGCCACCGTCTGTGGAACGAGGCCAAAGAACTGCAGAACGATGTGAAAGGTGAACAAAAAAAGCCATCAGATGTCCATCCTTCTCACAAATCTTCCCAAGAAAAACCTTATCTTCTTCAACAACTTTTATTTTTTTATTTTTTTATTTTTCAGAAAATGGAGACAATCTGGGTGCTCTTCAGTTCAGACTGAAAGGAGCCAACAAAAAGAACAAAGACTTACAGAAAGGCCTGAACGACACAATGGAGAAACTCAACGCCATCCCAGATGGTGTGTGTGTGTGTGTGTGTGTGTCTGAAACCTAAAGCATACGTCTCACTGCTTCACACAACAGGTTTCAGACAGGCATCTAGAACCTCACAATGCCTCTTCTAAGGATTTAAAACCATTTTAAGCACCAGCCTCCACATTTGACACATAGAATTGTGGGTAATCACAATCATCGACTGTAAAGGGCAACTTTGTTCTGCTCTAAAAAAAGCCCAGATGAAGGCATCTCAGTAGACAGGATATTAGGGAAGCATTGGACTTGGATGTGTCTTGTCGCCTTCATTCCTCCATATTCTGTCAGTGTTGTTTACTGAAACTAAAAGTGTAAGAAATTAAAAAAAATAAGTAGCTGAATGCTTAAAAGAAAATAAATGTTAGATGAAGCTTTAAGTTGAAGTTCTAGAATTACTAAGAATAACTAAACTGAAATAAAATAAACCTAAATAGAAATTTCAGAATTAAAAAGCTCAAATATTAATAAATACTGTAATAGTATGTAAATAATACAAAAACAATGTAGGCAAGGCAAGTCTATTTATGTATCACTATATATATATATAATTATTTTAAATAAACAAAGTAATAAGAAATAAAATTAACAATAAAAAAGTAAAAAAAATTGAGAATAAAGATTCTCATCAAAATTATTCAAGTATCTTTTCAAGATGCTTGATCTAGAAATGTGATACATTTATCACAGATCCTTTTTGTAATGGAAATGTATACTTATAAGTGATTTTTAAAAAGCATATTTCCTTTTAATGAAAAAACAAAAAACAAAATTTTGTAATTGATTTTGTAATTGAGTTCTCCTCCAGTTTCATTACTGAAAATATAATAATAACCATAGCAATAACTGATGAATATAATTAAACAGGAAAGTATCTTTTCATTTTGGTAGTATTTGTAGTGCTGATGTAAATGAATGCTGATTCACTCTACTGACGTAGAATCATTGAGAAGAATAAATGTAATAAACTCAAAATTAAAATGTCAGGATGCCTGAATTTGGATTGAAATGTGCTTAATTGTCACGAAAATAAAGTCACAATAAATAAATAGTTCTTAATCAAACAGGTTTATCTTTACCTTTATCATTCTTTTTTTCTTTGATTATGGAGTGAAATTTGAGCTGGGCGTATTCTTCATCTGAATGTTGTCATTGAGCTGTGTGAGCATGATGTTTGAGACGCGCAGCTAAACCTGCGGTGTTTTCTGAGGGCAGATCTGGCAGTGAAGATCCAGGCCACTAAACTGAAGGCAGCGGAGGCCAACGACACGGCCATAGACGTGCTCAACCGCCTGAAGGACCTCAACCTCAACCTGATGGGCCTGAAGAGGAACCACAGCAAACTGGAGGACGACGTCAAAACAGCCAACAGCCTGATCAAAGACCCGGAGAAAAACAGTACGACACCCATCCAACTCCAGCAACAATCCTTCTTTATAGACACAACAGCTGCATGGATCATGAAGATTTGATTTCTTAATTAAAATGTTTGTGTTACACGATCACTTAAATGCTTATTTGGTATTTTTCCCCCCCATTTGATTTTGAACGTCAACAGCAATAAGTATGTATCCACGATTTTCTTCTTTCATCTGTGCGACTGATTTAAAGAGCTCAGCTTCAGCATGGTGCTTTTATCCGGAGCGCTGCATGTACAGAGACGGTGTTTTCCCAGTCGCTGTCTTTCTCCGTTCTTTGTCTCAACCCAACAGGATTAAACGCAGCCTTTGAAAGCTTCACTAAGCTTGTTATCCTAATGAGCGCTTTAGCTAATTACAGATAATTTTTTCTCTCATCTTCTCTTTTGAAATAACAGCTCCATGTCTTTCGCTGCCTATGCTGCAAATGAGAGATATATATAACATGTCACTTTTTTCCCATTTTCGCTTTTGTTTCTGAAGTCTTTCATAGTCTCCTGCGCCTTTGATTCTCTGTTACTTACGGCTCCGCTCTCCAGCATGTTTCTAATGTGGTGTTGATTTAATGTTGGTGTGTGAATGTTGGTGACGGCCGCTCCTCTGCATGTGTGTCTTCAGTTCACGCGGCCGGAGCTAAAGTCAAGGATCTGGAGAACGAGGCTGACAGGTTGCTGGAGAAACTGAAGCCCATTCAGGAGCTCCAGGACAACCTGAAGAAAAACATCTCGCAGATCAAAGAGCTCATCAACCAGGCTCGCAAACAGGCCAACTCTGTGAGTACTGCCTGCCCTTCTCCTGGAAAACCCTCCATTTACATCTACACTGTAGAAAACAGCCTGTGAAATCAGTTTTATTTTTATTTTTACCATTTTCCATTTTATGTTATTTCATTCTATTGTATTTTTTATTCTGTTTTGGTTTTTCTGCTGTTGTTATTTTGTTTGTTTGTTCATTTACATTTTTCTGGATGTTTTTAATGGTTAGGAAATGCCAGTAATCAAAAAGCATGTTTAATTAATTAAAATCATGAAACATAACTAAACGCTTTACCAGAATTACATTTGTAGGGCCCTATGTTAAATTTTTTTTTTTTACCTAATTCTGTGTTTTCTGTTTGTTTATTTTAATTGATTTAAAATAAAAATATTTTTTTTTTTTTTTATAAAAATCCAAACCCAATTATAATCAAAACAACTTATTTTTATATATTTATTTATTTTTCCAGATATTTATTTATTTATTTTTATTTTATTTTTTCTCAGCAATTCTGCGTTGTGTATTTTAATTTGTCTGGCAGTCAAACGAAGGGTTAAAACATTAACAATTTAATTAATCTTTTAAACAAATAAACTAAACACTTTGTTTTGCCAAAGTGCTGCACAACAGCGGTTTACTGTTAAAATTAAGATTAACTGTGTGATTATTTCCTAAAAATAAATTTAATTAGCCATAAAATAAATTATTAGTCGTGGTTGTAATACTGTTAAATTAAGACTTACATTCTGTACATTACTGTACAATAGTAATATATTTCTGTTATAGTTGCTTCAAGTTAATCCAAACTTATATTTTGGTGGGTTTTAGTGAAGACCTTTGAGATTCTGATGGTAGTTTTTCTGAAACAAAACGTTGAAAAGCTGCTGAAGTGACTTTCAGAGCAGTTCTGGAGATGTGTTCATGTGTTCAACTTGATGTGTTCATGTCCTCATACAGTGAAGCACAGACAAACCTCACATGACATTTAAACACTTTGAACACACATGCTCAATAAATGATGCTGTTGTTGATTTCTCCTTAAATATGTTAAGTAATTTGCTGCTAGAAAGGAAATGAGATCATTCATCATGTGCTGTCTGCACTCCCTGGCTTGACCTCTCGTGACCTTTGACCCCTAGATTAAGGTGTCTGTGTCATCCGGTGGAAGCTGTATCCGCACCTACCGGCCAGAGATCAAGAAAGGCCGCTATAACACCATTATCCTCCATGTGAAGACGCTTGCTGCTGATAACCTGCTCTTCTACCTCGGATCAGCCAAATACGTGAGTGTAAAACTGTCTGGATCTCTTCAGGTCTTCTATTTAAGTGATCAGTCTGTGGATCACATTACTGGACATGTGTGTTTGAGTCAGTAACAAACATGGCGAGCTCCTTACTTTCCAAAGCCTCTGCCCATGGCTGAGAGAGGGAGATAATAAGAGCTCATCACTCTTGCACACACACATGATGTCATGTTTCATGAGAGTTGAATTTCCTCCATCATGTGTAGGTGGATTTCTTGGCGATTGAGATGAGGAAGGGTAAGGTGAACTTCCTGTGGGATGTGGGATCAGGGGTCGGCCGTGTCGAATATCCTGATCTCGTCATAAATGATGGAAACTGGCATCGGATCGAAGCCTCACGGTAATTCAGAGTTCACTTACACTGTGTTTTATTTATTTAGAAATATATATTCAGGAAATATGTAAAAAAAAAAAAAAAAAAAGTTTAAATATGTATAAAAAGTCTGATGTATAAAAGTTTGAATTGGGAGATATTATCTCGTAATTTCAAAAATGAACAAAATAACAAAAAAATCTGACTTTATTTTTAAGTTATGTTCTCACAATTTTGAGTTAGCATCTGGTCATTTAGACTTTTATTTATTATTATTAAAATGTATTATTTATTTATTTTGAAATTTCTATGCATTTCATGTCATGATACAGACAGATCCATTCGTACATGAAATTAGGCTCCATTAAAAGAGATATAAACTGGAAGATGTAAAGTTGAAAAAGTGAAAAATAAAAGTCAGATATGTAAGATGTAAAAAGTTGCAGTTACCTTTTTGTTTTGTTTGTTTGTTGGAAATTGTGTTCCATGGTTTTCAGAGAATATATATCTTTAAAAAATATTAAACAGTAGTTTTTCTTACTCTAGTGAAATCATTTTCCTTGTTTAAAGCTTTAACCTCACTAGATTTTATTTATGCTAAAATCAAGAAAAACTATTTGTCAGTGGACTAAGTAAAAATAACGTCTCGGTTACGTATGGTAACCCTCGTTCCCTGAAGGAGGGAACGGAGATGCCACGTCGGTGACCGACGAATATGGGATATCGCTTTGATAGACCAATCTACTTTGAGTGTAAAATAAATGAGCCAATAGACATTGACATGCAATTATTGCATCCAGCTGCCGCTGATCACTGCGTGAGTATAATAGGGCAGCAGGTGCAATGCATACCAGTTTTTCACTGAGGAGCCGAGCTGGGGACCCGGCAGCCCAGTGGCGGTACAGCAACCATGGCGACGGGACGTGGTCGAGGGTTACCATACGTAACCGAGACGTTCCCTTTCAGTCGGTCACTCTCGACGCCACGTCGGTGACCGACGAATATGGGATCCCTATCAAAGCGGGACGAATATGGGATCCCATGGGTGCTGCCCCTTCCAGTGCCCTGTGCGAACCGCCTGCACCCCTATTAGGTGTAGGCCGGGGCTCAGAACAAGTAGCTCCACTCACCGTTGTCAAAGCACTACCTCACTGGGTGAGATTGGATAACACTGGGAAAACGTACCCGGTCCGCTTGGAGCCGGGACGCTGTGGAAGCCCCATCCTTCCCGAAGGAGGCCTCGGAGGCAAATACACATATAGCATCCGTTTAGGAGTATACGGAAAAAATTTGAGGTGATTAAAACCCTCTGGGAAAGGCAGAAGTCTGCCGGGAAACACGGGCTCTAAGGCTATACCGTGGACTATACACATATGAGTACCGCTTAGGTCTCAATATGGAACCCACCCTTCCATGGTTCTCACGGATTCATCTTGAAGGTCTGGCGCCGGACGTTCCACCGTGTCCAGCTGCTTAGGGTGATGGAGGATCTCAACAGGGTCTACAGTACGGACACTCTGGAGCGGTTTAAGCAAGCCGACACTAACCGGGGCCTCTCAGTGCCACTACCCGTTTGAGGTGAGAACACAGGAGGATACCGGCTCTACACAAAGGCTATAGAACCTAGTGAACGTGTTAGGTGTCGCCCAACCTGCAGCTGTACAAATATCTGTCAGCGAGGCGCCACGAGCCAGCGCCCAGGAGGATGCAACACTTCTAGTTGAGTGAGCTCGTAACCTGAACGGGCAGGGCACACCCTGAGCCTGATAAGCCAGGGTTATGGCATCCACAATCCAGTGGGCCATCCTCTGCTTAGAGACGGCACTCCCCTTCTACCGGCCTCCATAACAGACAAAGAGCTGGTCTGAGGTCCTGAAGCTTTGTGTCCGGTCTACCTTAGCACCTTAATGCTCGGACGGGACAAAGCACAGCCAGGGCTGGGTCTGCCTCCTCCAGGGGCAGCGCTTGCAGGTTCACCACTTGGTCTTTGAAGGATGTAGTGGGAACCTTGGGCACGTAGCCAGGCCGGGGCCTCAGGATTACCTGGGAGTCAGCCAGCCCGAACTCTAGGCATGAATCGGCGTCTGAAAATGCATGCAGGTCCCCTACCCTCTTGATGGAGGCCTTTGCAAGCAGGAGCAGGGTTTTCAATGAAAGAAACTTTAGCTCAACTGAATACAAAGGCTCGAATGGGCCCTGCTGTAGTGATTTAAGCACTAGAGTCAGGTCCAAAGGGGGTATAGATGGGGGCCGGGAAGGATTTAACCTCCTGGCCCCTCTAAGTAACCTGACGATGAGGTCATGCTTACCCAGAGACTTCCCATTCACGGGGTCATGGTACGCAGCAATAGTGGCAACCTGGATTACAGAAGCGCAGAGAACTTTCTTTTCTATCGACTACTACCAAGGCCAATAGGACAGGCCTCCACGTTCCCTGCTGCACGCTGTGAAAGAAAACAAGATGACCAGCTTTGAATCTATTAATGCAAGTACAAATGCACGATCAGAGACATTATCTTTTACTGATGAACAAGGTGCTAACATTATTGTGTCACACTCTTTATTCAAAGACACGTTTATGCCTCCAGTGCCTAATATACTGTCATTGACTAGAGAATTAGAAGATTTGAAAAAATCAGAGTCCAGATTTCTTTGGCATTCCATAACTTTATCAGAATATTGGAAAGCCAAGCGTATCCCTCGAGGTTTACGCATGAACAAAATCCCGTCATTTGGTCTGGATGATCAACCCTTCATGCAAAAATGGGAACACATTCTAAATAAATGCTCCCTTGATCTTATGCTCTTGATAATTGAGAAGACCAAATCTGAACAAGACAAAATAAAAACTGAAGTGAAACGGGTAGAAGATGAAATGAAGAGCAAAGTTAATGCAGAAAAGTTTGCTGAGGCTGCTGAAAAAATCTCTTCTACTCTATCTGGCTTTGTGAAGGACTTACAGAACTATAAGATAAGGAAATATGAACGGGACACTAAAGACTATGCAGACGGGACAGTATATGATTGGCAAGGAAGCAGAAGGAGGTTTCTTAGGAACAACCGTCCACCCATGCCTAAATCTAATAGGTACACGCCTCTTTCTACAGCGAGTGAGAGAGACTCCTCTGAAGATCTGAGTGACGTCGGAGGCGGTGCTTCACCATATCCCAATTCCACTTCTTTTTTGGATCGAGGTTACAAACGCGAAAGACAAAGACGAGGCGGGGCTCAAGGGGGAAGAAGAAGAGAAGCCCCACCACCCACGCGCTGGTCCCCGCGGAACCTCCAGAGGAGACTGTAATCAATATTTCGGACATTGACCTCACGGATACAGAGAAAGTAGTGCTTCGCAAAGGACTTTCCTTTGCCCCGTCGAATCAAAGTGACTCTTTCTCTCTTAAAGTGGACTCATTCAAATTCTTTAGACAGCTTCACCTTAAACATTTCTTTTCTAGGTCCAATGTCTTATCCAATGGTCATACTGTATGTAGAAACTATGATTCTAATACTAAGGAGACCCCTAGAGAAATGACTCCCTTTAAAAAGAAATCAAGGTTCTTACCCTCTTCTAATTTAAATCCTACCATTGTCACTTTTAGTCAGCTAGTTGAGCAAG
This sequence comes from Carassius carassius, assembly GCF_963082965.1. NCBI lineage: Eukaryota > Metazoa > Chordata > Actinopteri > Cypriniformes > Cyprinidae > Carassius > Carassius carassius. Next base: position 32,291,031 of record NC_081772.1, read on the forward strand.
ACATGGCTAAAATAAGTAGGCCCTTTCCTCCCAAAAATAAAAATATGGAAAAAAGTGAACTGGATGCGCTACGCTCTTTGGAATCTAGACATGACATTATTATTCGTCCAGCTGACAAGGGAGGCGCTGTTGTGGTTATGGGCTTAAAGAACTACGATTGTGGTATATTTAAATTATTAAATGATGAAAAACATTATCAGCTCCTTCCTCATAATCCTACTTCCAGCACAAAAAATATGATTAATGAATTTATTGATACATCTCATAAAAAAGGCTGGATTACTGATAAAGAAAAGGCTTTTCTACTTATTGACCACCCTCGATGTCCAGTATTCTATGGTTTACCTAAAATTCACAAACGACTTGATGACCCTCCTTTGCGCCCCATTGTATCTAGTATAGGCAGCCTAACCGAACCTCTCTCTCAATTTGTTGATTTTTTTTTAAGACAATATGTTCACAGTTTACCATCATACCTTGGGGATACAACTGATGTGTTAAATTTGATTGACAATTGGAAGTGTGAAAGCAATGATGTCCTTGTATCGTTGGATGTACAAAGTCTCTATACATGCATACCCCACCATATAGGCCTACAAGCCATATTGTATTACCTTACCAAACGCCCCATTGATGTTTTGCCTCCTTCAGAATTCCTTGTTAATCTTGCCGAGATCATTTTATCTAATAACTTTTTTAAATACTATGATAAATTCTATTTACAACTTCAGGGGACTGCAATGGGGTCCTCGTTTGCACCCTCATATGCTTGTTTGGTGATGGGCCTATGGGAAGAAAAATGTATAGAGAACACTGAAAATAACCCGTTCCATTCCAAAATATCACTTTGGCGCAGATATATAGATGATATTCTACTAATATGGAAGGGCACACTTAGTGAGTTAAATAATTTTCTGACTTATGTAAATTCTACTACAGATTATTTGTCTTTTACTATGGAGTTTAACAAGCAGTCCATTGATTTCTTAGACCTTACCATTTCTAAGGATGTAAATAATATCTTACAATCTACTATCTACCGTAAACCTCTTAGCAGGAATACCCTGTTAAGAGCAGACAGTAATCACTCACCTCACTTGATTCGTAATATACCAGTGGGCCAGTTCTTACGAGTCAGAAGAAATTGTAGTACCACAAGTGAATTTATGTCAAAAGCAGCCCACCTAGCGCGTCTTTTTGATCAAAGAGGTTATGATAAATCTGATATTTCTAAAGCTTGGGATAGGGCTTTTAACACAGACCGTGCCTCATTATTAAAGAAAAAACCTAAGCCTCATACGACATCTAAAGTATTTTTTTCAACTAGCTACACTCCAGCAGCAGGAAGAATAAAGAACATCATTCGCAAACATTGGCACGTTCTTAATAGTGACCCGACACTCAAAGACATCTGCGCTGAGCCGCCCAGGTTCATTTTTAGACGTGCCCGTAACATTCGTGACCGATTGGTTCATTCAGATATGAGTATCCCACCTTCTACTACTTGGCTTCCTAGCCCACCTCTGGGTTTCTATAAATGTGGCAATTGTGCGCAATGCTCCAACTCGACCAATGCGAAAGATTTTTCACATCCCCGTACTGGTAAGAAATATTCTATTTCTTCATTTATTAACTGTAACAGTACTCATGTAGTATACCTTCTGAAGTGTCCCTGTGGACTGGTGTACATAGGTCAAACAAAACGTCAACTTAAACTGAGGATAGCTGAACACAAAACAGCAATTCGTACTCAGAACTTAACATATGCCATGGCGAGGCACTATAAGCAGGCTAATCATGGTTCCCCTGCTTCTTTGAAGTTTTGGGGAATTGAGAAAATCTTACCTTCACCCAGAGGTGGTGACATTATTAATAAACTTCTATGCAGGGAAGCGTTTTGGATACATACACTTAACACTCGAGAACCTCTAGGTCTAAATGATGAATTGAGTTTAACATGCTTCCTTTAAACACCTAAGCATATTAAAATACAGTGTTTAAGATTAATATATTTTTACTCCCATTGTATTGTGATCTTTGTAATAATGTGGGCACTTGCCCTTTAATGATTGTTTTATGAGTGTGACACCTTGGTTCAGAGGGATGTATTTGTTTTGGGTGGCCAACGCCCCCTTAATCACACCTGTTGATGATCCTTATTAATGGCTTCATTGCTCATTCTCTCCAAGGACTCTGATGAAGATGTAACCACATCGAAACGTTAGTCATTTATTTTTTGTTATGCACCTTTAATAAATTATTTAATTAGTAGACATCTGTGCTGCACCGGCGATTCCTTTTGTTTGAGTGGCAACCTGGACTTTGAGGGTGGAGGGAGACAGCCTTCGCTCCAACCCTTGCTGCAGAAAGGATAGCACGACCGCAATCCCGAGACTGTGCTAGTATCAGCCAATCGTCTAAGTAGTTGAGTATGCGAACACCTTGCTCTCTGAGGGGAACGAGAGCTGCCTCCGTGATCTTCGTAAAGACACGGGGAGACAGGGACAGCCCGAAGGGCAGGACCTTGTAATAATATGCCCGTCCTTCGAACGCAAACCACAGAAAAAGTCTGTGGCGTGGAAGGATGGACACATGAAAGTACGCGTCCTTCAGGTCGATCACAGCAAACCAATCTTGGGGACGGACGCACCTGAAAATGTGTTTCTGTTTCAACATTTTGAAAGGTAGCCGATGGAGGGCCCGATTCAAAACTCGCAGATCCAAGATCGGCCGTAACCCACTGCCTTTATTGGGTGCAATGAAGTAGGGGCTGTAAAACCCTGTCCTCATATCGGCTGGAGGGACCGGCTCTATCCAACCTTCGCCAGTAGGACTGCGATCTCTTCCCACAAGAAAGGGGCATCGGACGCTTTCATTGCAGTGAAGAGGATACCGCGGAACTTTGGGGGACGCCGGGCCAACTGAATCGCATAGCCGAGGCTGATGGTCCGCAGAAGCCAGCGAGACGGGCTGGGTAGCGCTGACCAGGAGCTTAAAAACCGTACAAGCAGGACCAGCGGAACAACAGCCGTACCAGCAGTGGGGCAGCGAGGTGGAACACAGGGACCCAACTCGGGCGGCTTGTGAGCAGGCCGGAGTGTGGTGTGGGGTGCAGGGCTCACCTGGTTCCATGGGTTGGCAGAGGGTGTGTGAGGAGGGCCTTTGTTGACGCTCTCGAACCGCCCGCTGCTGCCATCTGGCGAAGGAGGAGGATGAGTGAGATCCGGAGCTTGGCCGTCCGCAACTCTCCGTGCCCCCCTGGGACCCAGAGATAAGAGAAATTGCTCTTTTATCGAGTATTTGGGTACCGTCGGCCGTGAGGCCAATGGCGGGGAAAAATGAAACAAAAGATTCTCCACCCGGCCCTCCTCCGGGGGAGGGAGTGGTGCGTTAACCATCTCCCGAAGAGCAGATCCCTCCATCTCTGGGTCGCCTGTCTCAGTGCCGCTTGCTCTTCCGTTTACCGCCAGGATTGGCAGGGGCCTGGACAGGCGGGGCTGCCCGCCCATGCCCGGCTCCACGGTGCTGCTTTGCTGGAGGCTGCTGTGTCGTATTGCCTCAGTCTGCTTCTGGGCAGCTGAGAACTGCTGGGCAAAGCTCTCGACCGCGTCGCCAAATAGGCCGGTCTGGGACATGGGGCATTGAGGAACCAGACCTTGTCGGTGTCCCTCATGTCTGCCAGACACAGCCAGAGATTGCGCTCCTGGACCACAAGCGTGGACATCGCATGACCAAGGGAACTCGCGGTGACCTTCGTCGCTCGGAGCGTGGGTTCCGTGGGTTGCTCCACTGGATCGGAGGTGCAAGAGGAGTGGTGGTCCCCAGAGGGTTGGTTCCCTGCGGGGTTTGCCACCACTGTGACCCTCAAACCGCCTGAGCTACTACTGGAAGTGGACCTCGTCTGTCTGCCAGAATGAGCCCCAGATTGCGGCAGAGGCAGCGGGACTCCACCCCCCTGAAGGTGGCGGAGCCTGGTTCGCAGCCCCGAGATGGTCATCTTCCCGAAATGGGAACATGACGCATCCACGAAAGACACCTCAGCGTGCTTGACGCCCAGACACGTGAGGCAGCGATCGTGACCATCACCCGGTGCCAGGTAACGACCGCACCCAGAAATGCACGGGTGAAAGGGCATCCTTAAAAGGACGACCCGTCATCTTTAAAAAGACGCACCCGTGAAGCTCTTTTAGAGAAAATTTGCTCTTTTAGGAAATGCTCTTTCAGTGCTGAGGCGCACAGGGGAGATGGCCGCTTGCCACACGACAGGGAATAGTACAGCCTGAAGTGTGCAACCCACTCGATACTGGAATGACCGCCCTTGTAGCACCGTCCCGCCAACACAGGAAGCTTACCAGAGCGTGCTGAACTCGCACTGTCGACACTGTCGATCGGCTTCAAAGCGAAAAGCTGGTATGCATTGCACCTGCTGCCCTCTTATACTCACGCAGTGATCAGCGGCAGCTGGATGCAATAAATGCATGCCACTGTGCATTGGGTCATTTAGTTTACACTCAAAGTAGATTGGTCTATCAAAGCGATATCCCATATTGGTCGGTCACCGACGTGGCGTCGATAGTGACCGACTGAAATGAAACTGGATTCAGAATAAATATTACAACTTTTTCAAAGTGTTAATTCAGTAAAACCAAGTCATAATTTCTGCCAAAATAACTTTCAATTTTATCTAATGCTTCTTCTTAAATGCTTTTAATTTTTCTTGCCAGACGTTAGTTCTGTAGACAGATGCCTACATTCGATTTTCTTTTCACTAAAATGTTATTTCAGTTCACATGTACATCTAACGACAGGAGTAAAGATAAACAGTGTTTGGAGGAAATGTTGATTACATACAATCCTTGCACTAATCTTGACTGAAAATGAAAACAGCTGTTTATTATTAACTATTTATTAGTATTGCTGGTTATTAGTGGCTTAAGTGTTGGTCTTATTCTGATGTTGGTGGTTTGCAGCATCGGGCTGAATGGCAGTATCTTGGTCCATGCGCTGGAGGGGCCCAAAACCGGCATCTTACCGACCCTCAGAAGTGCCAAATCACCTGAGAGTTACACCGTGCTGGATGTGGACCAGAATGCTTACCTGTTTGTCGGCGGCATGCTGGGCTCAGTGAAGGTGAGCGATCGCATCATCAATCCACCGCACTGCACTGCATTTTCTTCATTAGTATTTGAATCTGATTTTGCAGTAAAAACATATTTAAGGCCAGACACCAGAGGCAATAGCATCATTTTATTTATTTATTTATTTTCATGCCCGATTCAATTTTGAGAATTTGCTTGCATAACATGACTTATTTCAGACTAGTGGAAATAAAACATACAAAATATACATTTAAGTTTTTATTTTAATACACTTTATTTTTTTAGTTCAGTTTCAATACATATATTTAAAGGCAGTGAGTTTAAAAAAAAAAAAATTCAACCCGACTCACCCGTTGTTCAGATTTAGATAATGTCTAATTTGCATATTTAAATATTGCATTTAAAAAAAACTTGTAATTCTAATCAATTGTCTTTAATATATTGTGATTAATCAGCAGGAGAAGTATGGTAAGATCCATTAGTTAATATTTTTTAGATTATTCACCTGTAGTATAGGTCCTTCAAGGTATCTTCACAACATCTAACTACTGGGGTGCCTCAGGGCTCTGTTCTTGGACCACTACTCTTCTCTGTCTACATGGTATCACTAGGTTCTGTCATTCAGTGACTGGTATCCTGGTATCACTCTCTCATTTCATACAGTCGCAGCTGCTGCCATTTTACTATTATTGTTTGGTACGCTGTAATGAATTATAAAAACCCTGCTACGTGTACTGCATTAAACTGAGACTTGTTATAGCACTTGCATATCATTGCTCTTTTGTTGATTTTGATTTCTTCCATTGTCCTCATTTGTAAGTCACTTTGGATAAAAGTGTCTGATAAATGACTAAATGTAAATGTAGTGTTTGATCTTAAACCAAAATAAATGTACTTCAAGTCACCTTCAATTTAGTAGCGCTTTTTACAATACAGACAGATTCAAAACAGCTGTACAGTAATAAACAGAAAAGTCACAGAATCAATGATGCAAACTTCAAAATTATAGATGCAATATATTAGCTATAAAGCAGCTCTTACTAATTTTTTTACTCATCTCCAGTCAGTTCAGTGTTGATTCTGTTCAGTTCAATAACTGTGTGAAGTTCATCCATTATGAAACAAGTTCAGTTCAGCTGATAACAACAGTGAAATTATTTCAGCTCAAGTCATTTAATTGTTCAAATCAGTTCAACAGTGTCAATGTTGCAAACTTCAGTAATTGTGAAGTAATCAGCTTATGTCGATTCAAGTTTTGGTCTCACCTGATAGTGTCGGTTCCATGAAACTGAACATATTACTGACCATTAAGCATCCTTTAGACATCAACTTAGCAAATGAAGGTGACAATGGCAGGAACTTGTTTTAAGAGAATTTCTGTCATGACAACTCTCTGAGGGATTGGCATGGTAATGTACATCATGATGTTAATGTATTTGGTATTGAAGAGGAATAGATCTGCTATGCTGCTGCTGCGGCAGAGCAAGTACCGAGATTTGCTACAGCTAATACATCCACAACATGCTGCTGTGAACATGTAAGAAATATTGCTGCTGCAAATATTACATACATGAAATAACCCCATGGCATGCATGAATCACCTCGTAGCAGATCTATACAGGTGGAGCTGGGGAAGGTGGAGGGTTTCTGAAGCAAGCTGCACTGCTTGCGGCAAGCTCTAGTCATATATTTGAATGCTGAGAAGCGAGCTCATTGGCTACCGATACAGGAGGGAACCAATCAGTTGTGCCATGTGATAAAGATGTCATTTCGTCAGATTGAGTTCTGCTCCATCAGAGTTTCATGCCAGAACTCTGTATATATTTTGAATTATTGTGCAGTATATCAGAATAGTACAGTAAGTGAACTTTTTTAATCAAGTGAAAAAACATACAGATTTATCTTGTGTGTGTGTGTTTGTGTGTAGAAGGCAGACACTGTGAAAACCACCACGTTCTCAGGCTGTATGGGAGAGACGTCTCTAGATGGAAAACCCATTGGCCTCTGGAACTACAGACAGAGAGATGGGGATTGTGCTGGTTGTGTGGTCAGGTGAGCGCACACACACACACACACTGCTGTGAGTTCAGTGTGAGAGTGTGAGGAGCTCAGTGTAATGCTGTGTGTGTAGTCCTCAGCCGGCTGATACTGAAGGCACGGTTCAGTTTGACGGAGAGGGTTACGCCGCCGTCAGCCGTCCCACCCGATGGAACCCCAACGTTTCCACCGTCATGTTCAAGTTCCGCACGTTCTCCACAGACACGCTCATGATGTACTTCGCCACCAAGGACATGGTAACAGCCCGTACACACCTACACCATATTTTACGGTATCTTCATGCATTCTGCTGGTTATATCTTTTCTCTGTTTGTCTGTCTGAACAGAAAGACTTCATGAGTGCAGAACTGAGGAATGGGAGGGTGAAAGTGAGTTATGATCTGGGCTCCGGCACCGGCTCCATCATCAGTGACAAGCGCTATAATGATGGGAAATGGAAGTCATTCACCATGTCCCGCATGAAGAAAGAAGGTACGCATATAAGAACAGAGCAGCTCACCTTTAGCAGTGTGCCCAGTCGATCTCGAGATGGGTCTGAAAAATGAACATCCATTACTTACCCACCCTCATGCTTTCAAATGTGTTTCATTCTTCTGCGTTCACATTAATCTTTTGCAGGCTTTCTTAACAGTAGGCCATACGACATGTGCACTGTATTTAACCTCTTCTGAAGTCATGTGATGAGCGTGACAAAATTAAACGTATTATTTAATTGACTGAAGATCATCACTCGGTCAGAGCTCTTATAGTAGATGCATGTATTCAGATATGTCATGTGAGCTCACTGATGCCAATTTGCTGTTGATTCAGCATTTGTGACATGGACAATGTCATTTTAGTATTAGAGTATTTATTAACATCTTAGCTTTTTTTTTTTTTTTTTTTTGTAGGTTTAGTAATTTTGTTTTGTGCTTTTGTCATTTTTATTCTTCGTAATTAAACCTTTATTTCATTGTTAGTTTTAGTAATTTTATTACTTATTTTATTTCAGTTAGTTGCCAATTTGTTTTTCTTTTCTATTTTATTTTTGGCTTAATTTAAATTGTTAATTAAATATATTTTAATAGTTTTAGTTTTAGTTAACAATTACACTGGTGCAAAGCCAATGTATATACTACAAATGTACATTTATAATTTACATTTATAATTTTGCACCATCGTAATTTAGGAGGTTTTCTTTCATCACAAACATGCACTGCGTATGATACAAAACCATGCCAGTCAATATATATATATATATATATTTATTAATGCTATTATGCACATCAGAGTGAACGATACTTGAGTCTACTATATGCCTGTCACATACTGGTGTCTTTTTGCTGCTTGCAGACAGACTCCTTTTTTGTGTGTCGATCTGTTTGCACTCATTGCACAATTACACTGCACAATCGCAGACTCACTCTTGCTTTTATCCTCTAACTATCATCAAAACATCAAAACTGTCATCAAAACATACACGCATGTTACTTGACTTCCTGAACAAGTGTGGACTCCAGTTAGAGTTGCTTTCACATTCACACAAATTGCACTACATATCCATTGCAATTGAACTAACAGTTGAAGAGTTTTTCATGCAAATTGTGCTTTGTTTCAAACTAAACTGCCAGTGTGAAATCTGCTTTAGTTAATGGTCAAACAAACAGATCAGACTCCCTCCACTGGTTGAGTGAGTGCTGCTGTGTCCATGTTTTGAAAGCGTTACAGTGTTTACTGTCTTGACTGTCTGTGATCACACGGTCTCTTTTACGTTTGCTTAGCAACCATCGCCATAGTGAACATTGATGCTAATGAGCAAGAGCAGTTGCGGGTGGCATCTCCAGGTGGAGCGACGGGTCTCAACCTGAGGGAGGATGAGAGGATGTATTTTGGCGGTGTGCCCAAGACTGGAAACTACAGGTGTGCAAATGTGTATTCAAAGATAGGCTTCTGATGCTATTTGATGAATTCCTCCTGTATTTAAACTCAAGTCTGCCTTTATGAAGCAGATGCTGGATGTGGTTTTTTATTTTTTTCACGTTTCCTCAGGTCAGAGGTGGTTTTGAAGAGGTTCTCTGGCTGTATGAAAGACATTGAAGTTTCCCGAACGCCGTACAATCTGCTGAGCAGCCCAGACTACACAGGACTGACCAAAGGCTGCTCCATTGAGGTACAGTAAGACAACACATTGCTGTCTTTGTTATTCTCTCTCTCGACTAAAGGCAACATTTGATCAATTTAAATATTTATCCACAAGCACACTTTATTTTAAAGGGACAAGTCAAGAGACAGAGTGTTTAGTCCTAAAATCAGAAGAAATTTTGCATTTCTGAGCTATTGGTTCCCTTTGAACCAATGAACCTTCCCTTTTGGTTCCCTTTCTCTGGGTTTTTAGAATCACATTTTGATGAATAAAAAAAGTCTATGTTAATATAACTTAAAGGGATAGTCACCCAAAATGAACAATTCTGTCATCATTCACTCACCCTCATGTTGTTGAAAGCTGTATGATTTTACTTTTTGTTTTTTATTTTTTATTTTTCAATGGGGTTAGTGGGGTCCAATGTTGTTAGAACCCCCTTTTTTTTTTTTTTTTTTTTGGGATATGTTCCACAGAAGAAAGTCATTCATAACAGGTTAATAAAATGAAGGTGAGATTAAAAGGTGACCCGTAGTTTCCTTAACACAAATACATATGTGTTCAGTAGTTTGTCTTGAACAAGAGGGTTTTACTCTGGTACTGTTGAGGTTTACAGTGCTGGCAGGTTGTAATTATGATTATCACTACAAAAGAGTATCCTACTATACCATGAGTTTTAAACTTGTGCTTTATCCATAAACCATTTCCTACAGCATATCAACATTGATCACTGTGTGTTAAATTCTGATATTCAGTATCATTCAGTATCAAATAAAAAATAAATAAATAACATTACTACATTGCACAATTTTTGTAACAATAACACATGGAATATATTGATTTTCTTCCTAAATCCTCATCCTTTCCAGGGGAATTATTGGCTATAAACATTTATTTTCCTCTTTTTGTCCACTTTTAATCCCTATATTTGCAACCTTTATTGTGGTAAATTTGAAAAATGCTGTAGATCAGAAATGTATACTTGTCGAAACAATAGAAATCATCAGTGATCCTTTTTATTCATTTATTTTGAATTCAGTAAATCTGAGTCAAGGCAACAAGTCATTTGTTGGTGCATTAGAAATGACTGGTCTTTGTCTCATAAAGAAATGTTTTATGTCATGAGTTTTCAGGTTTTAGGGTTTCAATTTCTCTCTTCACATTCAGCTTTAACAGTTTGTGCTCCAGTAATTCAGTATTTCTTATTCCTGTTCTGCATTAAATTTAAATAATTTGTTGTGGAGTGAGAGGAACTAAAATACGTTCATAGTTTTTAGAATGTTTGTAAATGTTTTGTTTTATTAACTGGTAAATATGTGACACATACTTTGACACAGCTGTTTTTTCAATTATTAGATTGTTTTTTTTTGTGGTTTTTTTTGTCTCAAGAATGCAGTTTTGGTGCAACTTTCAGATGCAGTACATAAAGCCATTGGAAAAGTATTTTAAAAAAAAAAACAGTAGGAGTTTGGTTGAAACTCCAAATTAAACACTGTATTTGTCTCTCTGTCAGAACCTGCACACTGTGAGCTTCTCCAGGCCTGGGTACATGGAGCTGAAGCCTGTGTCATTTGACGTAGGCTCAGAGATCTCTCTCTCCTTCAGCACGAAGAGTGAAAACGGCATCATCCTGTTCGGCAGAGGAGGACTGACCTCTACGACGCACCTGAGGCAGGGCCTGAAGCCTGTCCAAATCCCACGCCGCTCACGCAGACAGACCGGAGAGGTGATCACACACACCTCACACTCTTATTCTGTCATGAGATTACGAAACATGTTTAATGCTGATAAACCCTTTTTAAATAGACTGACATTTCAACTGCACAGCAGTCATGTACACAACAGTCCTATAGTCCCAGGACTCTGGTTTATCAGAAACAATTGAGGAAAATTCTTTAAAAATCTAATCCGGATTTTGTGGGGAGGCTTTGAACAGTTTCATGCAGCCAGAGTTATTGTATTTACATTCCACTTAGAGGCAGGTTTATCAAAAATTCACAGCAGTGGACCAGCAGGGACAAAGAAGTGGCTTGAAAAAAACATAAGAAATGAGTGGAAATGTGTGTAGTCAAGTACTGACTGTTTCAAAAACTTTCTTCATTAGTGAGGTGGAATAAATGAGAAATTACTAGTTGCATTCCGCATAATTACAAATAATTTTCATTAATCCTTTAGATTTTTATTTAGGCTTGATCTGACAACAGAATTTATCTGTTTGTCAAATTTGAGGTAATCATCAAAAAAGTGCACCTCAGTTTATATATATATAAAACATAATAGGTCCCAAAATAGATCCTTGTGGAACCCCATATGTAAAAGGGGCAGAAGATGAAACAAATTCACCTAAGGTAACTGTAAAACTTGTAAAAGTAGGACTTAAATCAGTTTAAAACAATACCTCAAATCCCTACCAAGGGTTCAAACTGTTCAATTAGAAATGTATGGTCTATAGTTTCAAATAGTCCCCACTTATGCTTATGCAAAAAATGTGCAATATCCATATATTTATTTGTTACCCCTCCATCCTAGTACATCCCTGCATCTTACTCAATCCTATGCCATTATCATTTATAGCACAATTGTTTATACAATTATTTATTTGCCAATTTTTATTTTTTTATTTTTTATTTTTTGTCTGTGTGTTGTTGTCTCTGTGTACTGGAAGCTTATGTCACTATAACAAATTCCTTGTATGCGCAAGCATACTTGGCAATAAAGCTCTTTCTGATTCTGATTCTGATTCTGAAATGCTATTAATCTCAGAATTGCAGCATCCCCAGGGTCTACAGTTAACAAGAAAAAAATAAGAGCCTTTAAAAATGAGAATTCTGTAAAATAATAGTGTCTAACAAAAGAGAGAATTATTTAGAAAATTGAGTTCTTATTCAGAAAACATTTTGAAACAGGTCTATAGTTTGAATACACAAAAAAGGTGATAATTTTGTCAAATCTATCAGTTATGAAACAATATCAATTTAAGCTGTAAAGTAGCTCTACAAACACAATACTGTCATTATTCAGGTTAATTCAGACTTTGTTATCATCTGATTAAAGATAAAATATTGCTGAAAAAATGTTGCAGTTGAAAAAAGTTGCTGAACATAAATTGTCTTTTAAACCCCACAAACACAAAGTTCCTGTAATTATGACTAAGTCTGAGTGTTAGCTGCATTGTGTAGTTTTGAGAAATCCAGCTTTCTTCCAGCCGATTTTAAGCACTGACACACAGGAGACTCTGTGAGATGGTTCAATGGTATTCTTTTTGCCTGTCTGAGTGTTTAGGAAGGTGCTTATGGGTAATGGTGGAAGTCCAGGGAGCCGTGGCCTTCAGAACGAGATCATAATGAATCCACAGGGTTACAGGGGTCTCATAGCCCATAAAAGAGATTTATTATCTGGGCAAGTTAGTAATTGCCTCTGCCCTTCAGCAAACAAAAGTTGATCTTTTTTTTTTTTTACCAGTTGGACTAAAGGCCAGCGGCACAGTGATCATTTTAATTAAAATATGACTTTCTACATCTTTGTCAGTAACGTCTTCATCATCCTTCGCTCTCACCAGCTCAGGGGCAGCACATCAATTATGCTGCATATTCATATTAAGCAGTCGCCTCTCTCACCTCCCCGTGATACTCAGTTTGTAAAAATAGATTTACAAGCTGCAGTTTTGATGGATCGCGACCAATTTGTGATAACCCTCCTGGGAGAGGGTGCCGGACCGCCACCTTTTGAAAATCATTATTGCTCGTAAATTAAGTGGGTGTCATTTTGTGGGAGTGCGGCTTCGGAGAGGCCAAGGGTTTTCTCCACCGCTCCTCATTCATTCTTCCAATTTACGACGTGTCCAGGGTCACCTGAGCTGAGTGGGTTTCGCCATCAGCCTGAAGAGGATCCTGCTCTTGCATCGCTCTCCTCAATTACAGTGCAGCATGGAGAGCATGAGTGTGTGCTCTCAGAGCCGTCTGTCTGATTACTGTCCCTCAGCTCACTCCCACAAATATATTACTGTGAGCTATTCTGAACCTCAGTAGGTGTCAGTGTACCATTCTCATCACAAATACTTAGCTTTTTATCTTCAGACTAAATATTGTAAAGAAACATAAAATGTTTTATCTTAGCTTGCAAAGCTAACCAATAAAATGCTTGGGTGTTTTTTGAGTGGTTTAGTGTGTTACACAGTTGTTAATTTTTTTGTCATGGCATTGTCATGTGGTTGTTAGGGTGTTGTGAGTGTTTTTAGCATTGCAGGTTAACAATGAATTTGTTTGACATTGCTTGGTGGTTCCTTACGTCTTCTGGATGGTTGCTAAAGCATTTCTAGGTGGTTGCTGGGGTGTTTTGAGTTGTTTCTAGAGCATTACTATGCAGTTGCTAATGTGTTCTGAGTGTTTGCTTAAATGTTGCTATTTGGTTACTTAAAGTCCCCCCCAAAAAATCTAAATTTTAGTTTTTTAGCTTTTAGTTTATGTTAGCCTTAAGGTTTTGAATAAGCTTATGTGTTCCAAAACAATGACAAAATTTGCATTTAGAAGATATAAGCATTCAAAACTTGCAGTCTCTCACTTCCGCTAAAATGGATCATGGATTTTCATGACATCACATTGCACTTCATCTTCTCATCAAATCTTCTGTCCAATCAAATGCTCTCTAGAATCCAAAGTGCCCGCCCCCTACAATTTAAATAGATGCTGAAGCTGTGGCTGTAATCGGTCACTTGTTTACAGAATTAGTATTTTCTGTACGGTGAATGGCACGTAGTGCACTATATGGGAACAGGGAACTATTCAGACAGTGTTAATATGCTTTCCATTGAGGAAAAAGAAGTCTGGTTTTGCATGTCATGCTAACGATGGCATGAAACGGATTACATGCCCGCATTGGCACTGACCACAAAAAGTATCTGAACTATTTGAATTATACACATAATGCTATATTTTATTACAAGTCATCGTTATGGAGATAAGTGTTTGCTTTAATTGAGCTCTTGACCCTTGACTTCTTAACTACATGTTTTCTTTGGCTGCTGTAACTGTGTTTTTCTGAAGTTCATTTGTTTTAAACAGTTGCAAGAAGGAAAACTGGTAAGATGATTCAGACGTTACGTACTGGCCTGATTGCCTGATCTCACCCCCAGTTTGATCTCTAAGGACATTATTTAGTTGCTAATGTGTTCTGAGTGTTTGCTAAAATGTTTCTATACGGTTACTAAAGTTATCTTAGTAATGTTTCACATTGCTAGGATGTTCTAGATGGTTTATCAGGTGTTCTTAGTGGTTTCAGTGCATTGCTATGTAGTTGCTTGAGTGTTGTAAGTGGTTGCTAGGATGTAGTAAGGTGCTCTGAGTGTTTTGAGCGTAGTTGGTTAACCAAATAGTTGTTAGGTGATATTGTAGCTGGAGTATTCTAAGTAGTTTAGTGTAACACAGTAGTTGTTACTCTGTTGCCAGGCCATTGTTATGTTGCCAGGATGCACCAAATGTTTGGCAACCAAAATTATTCTGCCGAAAATAGCAAAAATAATATATTTAAGCAAAAAGCCAAATAATATGTACCGAACAATGACTAACGCTTTCAAATAGAGGCACGCATTAATGCAGCAAACATGTCAGCAGTGTGCAAGTATTTAAAACGTAAAAACTTTTTTAAACAGTATTTATACATTTTTAATCTTCCTGCGGATTTCTGCCAAAATAAAAGCTGAGAGAAAGCAACAACTCCACTGACATTCATAGATGATAGTATTGTAATTTTTCTGTCATTCTGTAACAATATAATAAAAAGTAAGACAATAATAATGATAATAATTACCCTACAAAAGCTCTATTAATGCATGTATTATAACATTTACACACAGTGTTTAAATTGGGATCTGTAATATATTCAAATGTTTTAAAAGAAATCTCTTCTGCTCAGCAAGGCTGCCTTTATTTGTACAGTAAAAAATACATGCCTGATTCAAGTCTCAAAAATATTATTTTTACTAATAATAATTTTAAGTTCAATTGTGCTTTGTTGGTATAATGTCTGCTAGAGTGTTAAAAAATGACTAGGGTTAAATAAATATTTTAAAATTTTTGCTTTGTAATTGATTTTTTATTTGAGAAGCAGGACAAAACAGTAAAAAGCTAATTTTGGCAATTTAATTAATGCAATGGTGAAAATAAAAATGGCAAAATAGGCCTACATGGGGAAATACCACGTTCGGTATTCGGCCTTTGGTCCAGTCTTTCATTTTATTCAGCTTCAGCCAAAAATGTTCTTTTCGGTGCATCCCTAGTTGCCAGTGTTAATATGCGGTTGCTATATTATTCTGAGTGTTTCTTATCACAGTGGTTTGTATTGGAAAAAAAATCATTTTGGAATGTACTAGGTAGTTTGATATAGGGTGTTGCTAGGGTAAACTGGTGGTTGCTAGGGCACTGCTGACAGTACGACACATACATTTAAGAAATTATTAATGTCTGGAGACATTCCAGACGCCAGATTCATTAAACATGGACGTTCATTAATTTGAGTTATGGGGTTGTTTAGATCCGCTAACACTGCGTACAATAGTGACTAGTAACAAAAGTGACTGGTAATAATGATTTCTACTGATCTTTTTTTACACAAGTTTGCTGTCTAAGCCTCATTCCATTTGTCTGTGTGTCTGCAGCCCTTCCTATCTGTGCAGCTGAATAAAGGAGCTCTGGAGGTGCTGGTGTTCACAGGCAGCAAGAGTCCACACAGAGCTTCCAGAAAAGCAAATAAGGGAATACTGCATGATGGGAGAGAGCACTCTCTGCGCATCCAGAGACTCTCGGGAGCGTAAGATCACCCTCCCTCTCTCTCTCTCTGTCTCTCTCTCTCTGTCTCTGTCTCTGTCTCTGTCTCTCTCTCTCTCTCTCTCTCTCTCTCTCTCTCTCTCTCTCTCTGTCTCTGTCTCTCTCTCTCTCTCTCTCTCTCTCTCTCTCTCTGTCTCTGTCTCTGTCTCTCTCTCTCTCTCTCTCTCTCTCTCTCTCTCTCTCTCTGTCTCTGTCTCTCTCTCTCTCAATTTTCAATTCAATTCAATTCAAATGAGCTTTATTAGCATGACTGTGAAACACAATGTTGCCAAAGCATCAACATATTATATATAAGTAATAAAACAAACAAACAAAACATATATGTACAGATCATGTCATATGTAGCATAGTAAATATAAATAAATAGATAAATCCAGTCGGTCTCTCTAGAGAATTAGCTGACTCTGGCGTTGTGAATAGCTAACACATATTTAGCCGCTAGTGCAGCTGTACTATCATCTTCTCCCAGTAAGAAGAACATTTTGTCAGTGTCGCTCAGTTCAGAGAATGATGGAATTAAGATTTCAAACCTGGGCAGAAAGGTTTCTGTTATACTGCTGTATTTAGAGCAGAAGAGCAGAAAGTGTTCCTCATCCTCGATGTGCTGTAGGTCACAGTGTCTACAGATCCTCTGCTCTCTCTCTGTCCATGTTTGTCTATGTCTTCCTCTCTCTATCTCTAGATCATGGTCACTTAATCTGTATTTGGAGAGGATTTGTCTTTCTTTAAAATGTTTAATAAATAGATAACTGGCCAATTTAGTGGTTCTATTGAGGGCCGAGTAACATTGCAGTTTATTCTGGAGGGCAAAATGTGCTTTTAGTGCTTGATCATGAGTGACTTTTAGATGTTTGTGGATATGGTTAATAAAAGGTTTGGGGTTGATGGACGAGTTGAAGAGCGAGTGAGTTCAGAGGATGAGGTTCTGCTGAGCTTTCATTGGCGAGGAGGGCTTTATATTGCACTGACTCTGGGTCAGACTGATGGAGGTGATGCCAGAACTGAACACATCTCTTCTGGATCTCCATGTTCAGCGGGTACATGCCCAGCTCAGCCCTGCAGGCCGCAGTGGACGTGTTTCTGTCAACCCCCAGAATATTTTTGCCAATTTCCAATTGTAATTTTTCTACTGATGTTTTATCCCAATTTTTAAAATTTAGTACTGCTCCCCAAATTTCACATCCATATAAAAGAATTGGTTTTATTATTGAATTATATAATTTTATCCAGGTTTTAATGGGTAATTTTAAGTGTCCACATCGTGACTTTATAGCATAGAAAGCCCTCCGAGCCTTTTCAGCAAGTGTTTTTACAGCCAGAACGAAGCGTCCCGAAGCGCTGATGTCGATGCCCAGATAGCTGTAGCTAGAGCTGTGCTGCAGGACCTGGCCTTTATACAGGAACTGCTGTTTGTGTCCCTGAGATCTGGCTTTCTTCTGGAACACCATGACTCTGGTTTTGTCCAGATTGACGGTCAGGGCCCAGTCGTGACAGTATTGTTCCAGCAGGGACAGGCTCTGCTGAAGGCCCTCAGGTGTGCGGGACAGCAGGACCAGGTCATCCGCATACAGCAGACATCTGACCTCTGACCCCTGTAGAGTGAGGCCGGGCACAGTAGAGCTCTCCAGCGCTGACGCCAGGTCATTGATGTAGATGTTGAATAGAGTTGGGCTCAGACTGCAGCCCTGCCTCACTCCACGGCCCTGCTGGAAGAACGCGGTTCTGCGGTTACCCATCTTCACCGCACTTTTGCTGTTGGTGTACAGAGATTTAATAATGTCAAATGTTTTTCCGCCAATGCCAATTTGTAGGATTTTGTACAGTAGACCATCATGCCAAATTGAATCAAATGCTTTTTTAAAGTCTACAAAACATGCAAATATTTTCCTTTGTTTGTGGTTGATGTTCTTGTTGATTAGAGTGTGGAGAGAGTAGATGTGGTCGGATGTGCGATGTTTTGGTAAAAAGCCAATCTGTGCTTTATTTAAGATGTTGTGTGCTGAGATGTGTGAGACGATGCGTGTGTGTATGATACTGCAGAACAGTTTCCCCAACACACTGCCCACACTTATCCCGCGGTAGTTATTGGGGTCGAATCGATCGCCGCTCTTAAATATGGGGGTGATGAGTCCCTCAGACCAGATCTCAGGGAAGTGTCCGGACCAGAACACCAGATTAAATAATTTGCCTATTGTTTGAATCATGCTGGGACTGCTGAGTTTAAGCATTTCATTATTAATGTGATCTTGTCCACATGCTTTCTTTAATTTAAGATTTTTAATATGTTCTAATATTTCAGATATTGTTATTGATTTATCTAATGGATTTTGATAATTCTTAATAGTTTTTTCCATGTCTTCTAGTGTTTTCTTTATTTTACTCTGAGGTTGGTTGAGGTCGGCCGGTTCAATTTTTTGATACAGATTTTCAAAGTAAGATTTCCAAATTGTGCCATTCTGGAGTGAAATCTCTAATTTGGGTTTTTGGAGTTTTTTATATAGGTTCCAGAAAGTGTTTTGATCTATTGAATCGTCAATTTCTTCAATTTTAGTTTGAAAATATTTTTCTCTTTTTTTCCACAGCAGTGTTTTGTACTTTTGCAGACAGTCGGAGTAAGAAAGCCTTAATGTCTGGCTGGACGGATCTTTGTGCTTTTTGTTGGAAAGTCTCCTGAGTTCTTTTCTGAGACCGGCACATTCATCATCAAACCAGACATCCTTTCTCTTTCTCTGTCCATTGGTTCTATGTTTGGTTTGCTGTTTAATATTAGATAGAGTTATCAATGTTACGAATATGTTATTTAAGTTTTTTGTTGCTAAATTTATTCCATTAATATCTAAAGTGAAATCAGTGGACATAAAGTCATCTAGCATTTTTAATATAGTCGGATTGTTCATATTTTCTTTGAATTGTTCTGAGTTGGATTGATTCCACTTGAGTTTCTGTTTCAGAGGAAACAGTTTTTCAGCTTCAGGTGGAGCAGTTTTGGTTATTTGACATGGGGCTTTCAGATAAAGCACAGTTTGGCAGTGATCGGACATCGGGAGCTGAGGTCTGACTGTGAAGGCATTGATAAAACTTTGATCAATATCTGTTATTGAATAATCAACCACACTGGCTCCTAATCTGGAGCAGTAAGTGAATCTACCTAATGTATCTCCACGAGTTCTGCCGTTAATGATGTATAATCCTAAACCTTTACAGAGTTTCAACATTTGTTTTCCACTAATGTTCACTGAAGTATCATAGCTGTTTCTCGGTGTGATATTAGATGAGGGATGAAACGTGGTGTCATTGGGGATGTGGTCATTATCTACAATATTTACATAATCAATTTCTCGCCCTGTTCTGGCGTTTAAGTCTCCGCAGATGAGGATGTTTCCTCTGGACTGAAAGTGTAAGATGTCAGTCTGTAATGTTGGGAAGCTTTGCTCTTCGTAATAGGGAGAGTCATGAGGTGGAATATAGATTGCACAGAGATAAAGATTAGACTGATATATGACGGATTTCACTTCAAGCCAAATGGATGATTTTTCACTTTTAGCAACTTTAATCGAATGCTTTAAATCGTCTTTGTGCCATATGAGTATTCCACCTGAGTCTCGGCCACATTTAATTTTAGAATTTTTTGATGAAGGAACCATAATTTCCTTGTATCCTATTGGACAATGTAAGGTCTCATTACTACGACACCACGTCTCATGAAAGATACAGATGTCCATGTCTGTTACACTGCTGAGTAAGTCTTGGTCTGCAGTCTTATTACCAAAAGTAGAAGAGTGCAGACCTTGTATATTCCAACAACTGATTTTAAATGATTTCATGAATAGGTGTGTGTGTGTGTGTGTGTGTGTGTGTGTGTGTGTGTGTGTGTGCTATGCAGGTTATGTCCTCAGCCTGGAGCAGATGACGTTCAGCAGATGTCGGATCTGGTTGAGTTCAGCGGCTGCAGGGTTCTGTGGTTGTTGAGCGGCCGCTGCGTAGCTCTTGTGTTGGGATGGAGGTCCGGTGGTCCGTCTGGGCTCTGCTGGAGGACGAGGGCTTCTCTGTGTTGCGTAGCTCTTGTGATGGGGTGGAGGTCCGGTGGTCCGTGTGGGCTCTGCTGGAGGACGAGGGCTTCTCTGTGTTGTGTAGCTCTTGTGTTGGGATGGAGGTCCGGTGGTCCGTCTGGGCTCTGCTGGAGGACGAGGGCTTCGCCTGTTATCGGAGTTTCTGTTGTTTCTTGCTGTGTTTCCAAGGGCTGTGCTTTTCAGCACTCTGGCGAAGACTTTCACTCCTTGCTTATTGAGATGTATGTGGTCATACATATGATGAGGCTGTATGTCTTTGTGATGGGCGAGATGAACATTAGGAATGAGTGCGCAGCTTCTGGAGAGTTCCACATTATTCCCGTGGATGACGTGGAAAGGCACATCGGTGCGTGGCAGCAGTGTGGACAGAGTTACTCTAGCCTCTGGGAAGCGTTGTGTGGCTCTGATCGCCACCTCTCTCATCATAGGAGCCACACGGCCCTTCATGGCCCTTAAATCATTCGTCCCTGTGTGGATTACGATGTGCTTGTAGTTTTCATGTTTACTCTCAGACAGGATCTGAAAAGCACTTCTTGTGTTTGGGCACCAGATTAGCAGAAGTCTCTCATTGACATATTTCCCGTTAGAGTCCGTCAGGATAAGAGCATGTGTTTCTCCCGGGTCCTGTGCAGAGGAGCTGTGGATCTGGGGTGCAGGATCAGTCGAGCAGTGAGGCTCTTCTTCCACGGGCTGCTGTTCAGGTTGAGGGTTTTCCATGAGCATCTCTGGACGAGTCAAGGGTTTGGCAGAAGACTCTTTAGGGGCTGAAACAGAGTTTAGTCTTTCTTTCAGATCTGTGATGAGTTCATCTTTGGTGTGGAGTACTGACTTCAAGGCCGATAACTCCTCCTGCATTTCTTTTCTAACTTCCGTTAGTTTTCTTCCTAAAGTTGATTTTACTTCCCTTAGTTCATCTTTGGTTTTCTGAAGTTCTTCTGTCATTTCTTCTCTGTGTCTCTGCAGAGATTCAACTTCTTGTTTTAAGTTCTTTATGTCAATTGTCACTTGTTCCATGTTGTTGTCTTTCAGGTGGGATAGTATTAATTCTTTTATCTCCACGACTTCTACTTCCAGAAGTGAAAAGTTGTCTTTCATTCTTGACATTGGAGATGGAATGGTAGTTGCTGAAGTCACTGTCGTCTTTAGAACTGATTTTTCAGGAGAGGGAACAATGTTCATATTCTTGTCCACTTCATCAGACAGTGCCAGGTTTTTTATTAATTCAAAATCTTTAATGAAGATCTTGAGAGCAGACTCTGATCCCTGGGCCATGACAGTGCCATTTTGATACAAGTTCAGGGTCAAAAATCTTGTTTCATCATTTTTTTCAGAATCTTCAAATGCTAAGATCTGTCTGCCTTTACAGATGCCTCTTTTCTTGGTAAAGGTGAAATGTTGACAGAAGGCAGTGTGCCATAAAGGGCTGTGTTCGGTGTGAAAGAGCAGGTTGTTCATGGCACTGTGTTCTTGTAGATCCGCAAACAGTGTGTCGGGCATCTCCTTCATCTGCTTGTGTCTGAGCATCAGCCTGGAGGCCTCGGAGCTCTTCTGAGGGTAGATGAAGGGGCGTGGCCAGGATGATGCGTTGGCCATCATTGATTTGGAATGTAAACAATCAACTGAAATAACTGCCACTGTTTTGAATTGATTTTGTTTATCATCCCCCAGTGGAGATATACAACTGGTAAAAATGAGTAAATAAGCCAAAAATGGGGAAAATATGACTTTCACTGATTTCTTTAAAATTCCAGTTGTGTCCAAAATGTCCAAGAATGTTTTTTCTGTGCTGTTCTTTCAAACAGGAATCAAGCAAAAGTCCAAACAGAGATAAATAGCACTGTCTATTCAAAATGTTTTTACCTCTCTTATCCTGCAAGTTTTCTTATAGTGGCTGTTGTTGTTGTTGTTGTTGTTGTTTAGCTTGATGTTATCCTTTTCCAACATGAGTATCCTCTTCTGCAGAGGTTATCCTGTGATCAGCTTCTCTTGAACTTTTCCTCAAATTCAGGTGTGACGGTGTAAAAAAAAACTGTCCAGATTCAACAAAATCTTTGTTTAGATGTTGTTGTATGTTGAATCCTCTTTTTTCATTAGCTTGTTAGCAAATAAATCTTATTTTTCTTGCAATTTATCTGGAGCTCAACTCAAGTGTGACTTGTCTCCTTGTCTCTCTCTCTCTCTCTCTCTGTCTCTGTCTCTGTCTCTCTCTCTCTCTGTCTCTGTCTGTCTCTCTCTCTCTGTCTGTCTCTCTGTCTGTCTCTCTCTCTCTGTCTGTCTCTCTCTCTCTCTCTCTCTCTCTGTGTCTCTGTCTCTCTCTCTCTCTCTCTCTCTCTCTCTCTCTCTCTCTGTCTGTGTCTCTCTCTCTCTCTCTCTCTCTCTCTCTCTCTCTCTCTCTCTCTCTCTCTGTCTCTGTCTCTCAAATTCAAATTCAAAATTCAAATTCAAATGAGCTTTATTAGCATGACTGTGAAACACAATGTTGCCAAAGCATCAACATATTATATATAAGTAATAAAACAAACAAACAAAACATATATGTACAGATCATGTCATATGTAGCATAGTAAATATAAATAAATAGATAAATCCAGTCGGTCTCTCTAGAGAATTAGCTGACTCTGGCGTTGTGAATAGCTAACACATATTTAGCCGCTAGTGCAGCTGTACTATCATCTTCTCCCAGTAAGAAGAACATTTTGTCAGTGTCGCTCAGTTCAGAGAATGATGGAATTAAGATTTCAAACCTGGGCAGAAAGGTTTCTGTTATACTGCTGTATTTAGAGCAGAAGAGCAGAAAGTGTTCCTCATCCTCGATGTGCTGTAGGTCACAGTGTCTACAGATCCTCTGCTCTCTCTCTGTCCATGTTTGTCTATGTCTTCCTCTCTCTATCTCTAGATCATGGTCACTTAATCTGTATTTGGAGAGGATTTGTCTTTCTTTAAAATGTTTAATAAATAGATAACTGGCCAATTTAGTGGTTCTATTGAGGGCCGAGTAACATTGCAGTTTATTCTGGAGGGCAAAATGTGCTTTTAGTGCTTGATCATGAGTGACTTTTAGATGTTTGTGGATATGGTTAATAAAAGGTTTGGGGTTGATGGACGAGTTGAAGAGCGAGTGAGTTCAGAGGATGAGGTTCTGCTGAGCTTTCATTGGCGAGGAGGGCTTTATATTGCACTGACTCTGGGTCAGACTGATGGAGGTGATGCCAGAACTGAACACATCTCTTCTGGATCTCCATGTTCAGCGGGTACAGGCCCAGCTCAGCCCTGCAGGCCGCAGTGGACGTGTTTCTGTCAACCCCCAGAATATTTTTGCCAATTTCCAATTGTAATTTTTCTACTGATGTTTTATCCCAATTTTTAAAATTTAGTACTGCTCCCCAAATTTCACATCCATATAAAAGAATTGGTTTTATTATTGAATTATATAATTTTATCCAGGTTTTAATGGGTAATTTTAAGTGTCCACATCGTGACTTTATAGCATAGAAAGCCCTCCGAGCCTTTTCAGCAAGTGTTTTTACAGCCAGACCGAAGCGTCCCGAAGCGCTGATGTCGATGCCCAGATAGCTGTAGCTAGAGCTGTGCTGCAGGACCTGGCCTTTATACAGGAACTGCTGTTTGTGTCCCTGAGATCTGGCTTTCTTCTGGAACACCATGACTCTGGTTTTGTCCAGATTGACGGTCAGGGCCCAGTCGTGACAGTATTGTTCCAGCAGGGACAGGCTCTGCTGAAGGCCCTCAGGTGTGCGGGACAGCAGGACCAGGTCATCCGCATACAGCAGACATCTGACCTCTGACCCCTGTAGAGTGAGGCCGGGCGCAGTAGAGCTCTCCAGCGCTGACGCCAGGTCATTGATGTAGATGTTGAATAGAGTTGGGCTCAGACTGCAGCCCTGCCTCACTCCACGGCCCTGCTGGAAGAACACGGTTCTGTGGTTACCCATCTCTCTCTCTCTCTCTCTCTCTCTCTCTCTCTCTCTCTCTCTCTCTCTCTCTGTCTCTGTCTGTCTGTGTGTCTCTCTCTCTCTCTCTCTCTGTCTCTGTCTCTGTCTGTCTCTCTCTCTCTCTATTTGTCTCTGTCTGTCTGTCTCTCTCTCTCTCTCTCTCTCTCTCTCTCTCTCTCTCTCTATCTCTGTCTCTCTCTCATCATGTTTTTCAGGCCACTTTGAAACTAATGGAGCATGTGTGTGTGTGTAGATTATTCACTGTGCAGGTAGATGAAGAGCCACTTTTCCAGCAACAATTACCCAACGATCATCCTCTGAGCATCCATCGGCTCTTCATCGGAGGCATCCCAGCGGATATAGAAACAGGTGTACAGCGGCCCAATGTGCCATTTGAGGGCTGCATCTGGAACCTTCTCATCAACACTGTGTAAGTCCAAACTCATCATCAATCCATCCTGACCTCACATCTCTATTAAAAATACATGTTTTTGGTTGAGTTAAAGGTGCTGTATGTAATTTTGTCCGTTAATGTTTTGGTCTGTGTGGCTCCGCCCCCTGCCAGTACCTGACCTAAAAAGTATTGGCATCCATCGAAAAAAATAAAACTCTTTAACCAGACACATTAAAACATGGAAAAATTAACTCATAAAGTTACAGTGTAAGGCTTGGCATCTTTCCATTGTCAGTTGCGCTCGTTCCTGTTGGGTGTCATCAATCTGGCAACCCGCATGAGCCTTGAGTCTGAGGAGGAACAATGTTTTGCATTTGAACTGCAGTACCCATTTCAGCCACTAGCTATCAATATTACACACTGCACCTTTGAATGGCTTGTGCAAATCAATGCTTAATAGTAAAAATAAAAAATAATAATAAATGTTAAAAACTAATGAAGGTGACGTTTCTATTGAGGAAAGTTATGAGAAGAAACAATTCTCCCAAAATTAAACCTGTACATTTGACAAGATACTTTGATATTATTTTGACCATTCAATGTTTTTTTTTGTTTGTTTGTTTTTTGTTGTTGAAAATGTCTTTAAATTTGGATGAACTATAAATTTAAACCACATATTGCTACAGTTTCTGATACCTTCCCCATCAGTGTTGCCAGGTCTGCAGTTTGTGATTTCTGCAGGAATGTGATTTCTTTTAAGGTGTTAGATATAGAGTAACAAAATGGTTTCAAAAGCTGAGTTGTGTAAATTCAAGCATTAGTTTGCTCATTCCTTGTTTGGTAAAACTAGTTTTTTGTTCTGTCTTAGCACCAGACTTATCAGTAATGTTGGCACGTCACAGCTTTCTGTTATACAGATAATAGCAAGGCAAAGATGTTGGCAAGCTTTTCTAAGGTCACCTTTAACAGCCCAAGATAAATGTACTGACCTCCAGTGCACAATTCACTGCAATATGTCACGACTGGACTGTGCTGTAGTGACTCGTACAGCGACTGGTGTAAACATTGACCCATTTTTTCCAGCCTCCCGTGGCTGTAAATTAAAGGTCTCGCTTTCCTTCCAGTGCAGTTTTGAGGTGCAGTCATAAGCTAAACGCTGTATGACATTAATAATCACAGTTTTTCTTGCTCTAATGAGGAGTATGAATCTCTGCCAGTGGGCTGTGCGTCTTTTCCACTAGAGCGAACCCCATTGCCCTCTACCAGGCTTATTAAATGAGTCTGTCCTTGCTCAGAACTGTGTTCATTATTCACCTGATTGGAGTCACGTTGTGTCATCGTTCCCTCAAGAGCGGCTGTGTGTTGTCTCGTTTCTGTCAATGAAACAGGCCCGTGGATTTCTCTCAGCCCGTGGCCTTTGAGAACGCAGAGATTGGGCAATGTCCTGACCTAGCCCCGCCTCCACCTCCGCCCGAGACCCCTGAGGAGGAGGAAGAGGAAGAGGCTTCAGCCAAACCAGTGCTCATCCCTACAGAAGCAGCTCGGCCTCCACCAGCAGCCTCCACTGTACGTCCTAACACATGCATTCTGGGTAGAGGGTCCTGTGTGATTTCTAAGACTGACATCATTCCAGTTCCCATGCTTTACCATGCTTTGCCAGCTTTAACTCACATTTAGGGCTGCATAAATTTCATTTTATTTATTTAATCATTTGTGTTAAAAAATTGTGATTATTTAAAATGTTTTTTAAGCTTGTGTATGTTTATAAGGCGGTGCATTTTGGCCAAAAATATATCCACAGGGCAGAAATCCTCCCTGCTGAAGAGTCCAGTATGCATGCATATGTTTATCCAGGCTGGTTTGAGCCGGTCTAACTGGCAGACAGTTTGATCTTGATTAAGAAAGTCTTGATGTTCAAGCTAACACATCACCTGCACACCAGCATGATCCCAGAACACACATCCCTAACAGTGTTTATAACTTTGAATGGTTTTGAACACATTTTGGTTTGGGACACTAATTGCACGTTCACTAAGTTAGTATGTGAATTTGGCCAAAGCATATAAAAACTGATCATAGTATGGTGTCTTCCTGAGAAAGAGATGATGGACTGAAGGATAGCAGTTTTCCAGGCCATTAGCCTCATAGCTGAGCTGAAGAGAGGAGTTGTGCAGAGATATAGAGGAGGAAGCAGTCTAGCAGTGGTTCATGCACTGCATGCTACTTTAACAGATGTCCTCTTCAGCTGACACAGCTACAGCTAACAGCATTAGCAATCATGCCAGTCTCTCGCAATCATGCCAGTCTCTCGGGCAGCTACTGTCTGTAGAGTCTGTCTAATTCATTATGTTTGACTCTCACAGGTGCTTCATTCACTTCATTAATTCTAGTTATATAAGTAGGGTGACCATATTGTGCTTTTCAAAAAAAAGCTAATAATTATAATGGTAAAACTGAAATTATCAACGTTAAATGTGTTATAAAATGCATTAGGAATCATGAATCTACAACCCGAATTCCGGAAAAGTTGGGACGTTTTTTAAATTTTAATAAAATGAAAACTAAATGACTTTCAAATCACATGAGCCAATATTTTATTCACAATAGAACATAGCTAACATAGCAAATGTTTAAACTGAGAAATTTTACAATTTTATGCACAAAATGAGCTCATTTCAATTTTGATTTCTGCTACAGGTCTCAAAATAGTTGGGACGGGGCATGTTTACCATGGTGTAGCATCTCCTTTTCTTTTCAAAACAGTTTGAAGACGTCTGGGCATTGCGGCTATCAGTTGCTTGAGTTTTGCTGTTGGAATTTGGTCCCATTCTTGCCTTATATAGATTTCCAGCTGCTGAAGAGTTCGTGGTCGTCTTTGACGTATTTTTCGTTTAATGATGCGCCAAATGTTCTCTATAGGTGAAAGATCTGGACTGCAGGCAGGCCAGGTTAGCACCCGGACTCTTCTACGACGAAGCCATGCTGTTGTTATAGCTGCAGTATGTGGTTTTGCATTGTCCTGCTGAAATAAACAAGGCCTTCCCTGAAATAGACGTTGTTTGGAGGGAAGCATATGTTGCTCTAAAACCTTTATATACCTTTCAGCATTCACAGAGCCTTCCAAAACATGCAAGCTGCCCATACCGTATGCACTTATGCACCCCCATACCATCAGAGATGCTGGCTTTTGAACTGAACGCTGATAACATACTGGAAGGTCTCCCTCCTCTTTAGCCCGGAGGACACGGCGTCCGTGATTTCCAACAAGAATGTCAAATTTGGACTCGTCTGACCATAAAACACTATTCCACTTTGAAATAGTCCATTTTAAATGAGCCTTGGCCCACAGGACACGACGGCGCTTCTGGACCATGTTCACATATGGCTTCCTTTTTGCATGATAGAGCTTTAGTTGGCATCTGCTGATGGCACGGCGGATTGTGTTTACCGACAGTGGTTTCTGAAAGTATTCCTGGGCCCATTTAGTAATGTCATTGACACAATCATGCCGATGAGTGATGCAGTGTCGTCTGAGAGCCCGAAGACCACGGGCATCCAATAAAGGTCTCCGGCCTTGTCCCTTACGCACAGAGATTTCTCCAGTTTCTCTGAATCTTTTGATGATGTTATGCACTGTAGATGATGAGATTTGCAAAGCCTTTGCAATTTGACGTTGAGGAACATTGTTTTTAAAGTTTTCCACAATTTTTTTACGCAGTCTTTCACAGATTGGAGAGCCTCTGCCCATCTTTACTTCTGAGAGACTCTGCTTCTCTAAGACAAAGCTTTTATAGCTAATCATGTTACAGACCTGATATCAATTAACTTAATTAATCACTAGATGTTCTCCCAGCTGAATCTTTTCAAAACTGCTTGCTTTTTTAGCCATTTGTTGCCCCCGTGCCAACTTTTTTGAGACCTGTAGCAGGCATTAAATTTTAAATGAGCTAATTAAGTGGATAAAAGTGTAAAATTTCTCAGTTTAAACATTTGCTACGTTATCTATGTTCTATTGTGAATAAAATATTGGCTCATGTGATTTGAAATTCTTTTAGTTTTCATTTTATTAAAATTTAAAAAACGTCCCAACTTTTCCGGAATTCGGGTTGTATGTATAAATATACAATTTATACAACTTAATATTAAATGTCAAAAATGTATTAACTCATCTATAAATTCAGTTCATGATACTTATGCATGAACTAATATTAGTCTAATTATAAAGGAATTATTATAAAGTGTTAAATTTAGTTAATTTGGCTAATGTTTAGTGCTTTGTCAGACCAATATGTCCTTCTAAATAGTTTGCACCATTATCTGCCTATGACGATAGCTTTACGATCCCGACAGGGATGAAAGAGCAGAAACTTTGGTGTAATTCTTCAATGATTTTACATTTTTGTTTGGGTACAGTAGATGCAGTGAGCCATTCGCTAATGTACATGAAACTGCAAAATAATGTATTTTTAAATGTAAATGTAAATGTATACATTTACATTGTATTTAAAATATTTTTTTAAATCGCCAAAACTATGTATATATTTGCTAAAATATGTATTAGAATGTTTTATGTAAATATATTTTATACCATCTTTTAAATATTTAATAATAATAATAATAATAAAAATATTAACATATATATATATTTTCAATATATATTAATTATTATATTAAAAGCATTTAAAATATTTTTTTTCTTCAATCTAAGAAACTGTTTACATGTCAGATTTAAAGAAAAACTTTATTTGTTGTTTATAACAAGAGTCTACAACACATAATAATAATATTGAAATGTACTTTCATGCCTCTGCTGAAATAAATGTTGAAACACATTTTGATATGTGAATGTTAAAAATATATTTCATTGAGCTTGTACTGAACATACAGTACATTTAGCATACATGTAAAATATAATTTGCAAAGAATATATTTGTGTTTGTTTGTGTGTGTGTTGAGTGAATTTAAGAACAGACTCTCTTAAATTCATGAGTGTGACTCTGAACTGGTCAGATGTTGAACTGAAATTACAGAAAGAGGAATTTCTCATTATATAACCATTTATATTATAGTTCATTATTATATGACACTCATTATATGACCGTCACACATCTGTGGAATTTCATTAGTCAACGATGTGGTTTGTGACCAAACTAAAAATAATAACACTGACAATTACATTATTATAATATAATATTATTAGTACATTAGAACATTTGTATACATAATTTTTAACAATTTGACACAAATTGGGCGGGAACCATGTTTCTTTTCTGTTTAATGCACCATAACGCTTTGATGCTGTAATAATGACGCTTCACCTGAGCTCTTCTGTCTTCATGATGTCTCTTTCTACTGCTGTCACTCTGCTGCTCTCAGGCCACGCCCATCCCACAGGCCACACCCATCACCGACACGCCCACCAGAGTCAATGGAGCCACGGTATTAACCTGCACACACGCATCAGACATCAGAGATAGTGTGAATATTGCGGTTCCCTCCATTCAGATGCACATTTAGTGAGTTTTCCTGAGAACTGAATGCTGATGTTATGACCACGTGCAGCTCCATCAGCTGTTCTCTGCCTCCATCTACTGCCTGTACTTTGTAAAACAGCACTCAAACATTTCTGAAACTCTGTGCTACTTGCTGTTTAGATCTCTCTTGACATCTTGAGTTAAAGGTTTTGGTGGGTCAGAATTTACCTTAACACTTTATAGTAAGTATATACTAACAAAGCACTCAAATAATTTGTGAGCATTTGTACATCAGTTAGGTTTAGGATAAAAAAGAAATATGATCTAACTCTTTACATGTTAGCTAATTAACCATTATAATTATAATATAATTAACCAATTTTTTTACATTACAGTGATAATTAATGAAGAACTGTATACTATATGAAATCTTAATGTATTTACATTGTAGAGACTACAGTACCTAAACTATGAATTAACTAGTTGGCAAAAAATTTATAATTACTTTATCACTGTATTCTTTATTACTATATACTGTAAAGTGTTACTGAATTCTGTAATGTGCAACGTTTGATTGACATCTGCTTTGTCCAATCATGCAGGTGTCGTGCGCAGCAGAGGCGGAGCCTGTCGTGCTGGAACTGGCCAAACAGTTCGGTCTGTCCAGAAACAGTCACATGGCCTTTGAGTTTGACGACAGAACGGTGAAGAACAGGTGAGTGTCACTCATCATCATCTTCATCGTCGTCTTCCTCCTCCTCATCCTCGTGTGTGTGTGTGTGTGTGTGTCTGCTCCTCAGGCTGATCATGGAGTTCGAGATACGCACAGAAGCATCCTCTGGGCTGGTGTTCTACATGGCCAGGATCAACCACGCTGACTTCGCCACCATCCAGCTGAAGGAGGGAATGGCTCACCTGAGCTACGATCTGGGCAGCGGAAACACCTCGGTCAGCGTGCCTCGCATCATCAACGATGGACAGTGGCACAAGGTCAGAGCGTCTGGCCTTTGACCCCTGATGCATGACACACCTCCACTGTCTGACCTGATTCACAGCACACAGAATACTGCAAGTAAAGCTATTGGTGCATCTGGATACAAGACGGTGCTTTTGAATATTTTGTCTCATATTCTATGATGACCTGGATCATGGAAAGGATTTATGGGTAGTAATTAGGCCAAAAACATAACTGATGCATGTTTATCCAATGCATTACAAGCATCAAGCATGCTGTGTCACTGAACTACCATCTGTGGCCCTGGAGCACTAAAGCAGTCATCAGTAACACAGGTATATTTGTAGCAACTGGCAAAAATACACTGTATGGGTTTTTTTTTCAAAAATCATTAGGATATTAAGTAAAGATCATGTTCCATGAAGATATTTTGTAAATTTCCTACTGTAAATATACCAAAACTTCATCTTTGATTAGTAATATTCATGCTAAGAACTTCATTTGAACAAATTTAAAGATGATTTTCTCAATATTTAGATTTTTTTGCTCCCTCAGATTCCAGATTTTTAGATAGTTGTATCTCAGACAAATATTATCTGATCCTAACAAACCCATTTATTCAGCTTTCACATGATGGATAAATCTAAATTTTGAGAAATTGACACTTGAGACTGGTTTAGGGTCACATTTATTTATTTATAACAGAAATTAATACTTTTATTCATCAAGGAAGCACTGAATTGATCAAAAGACATTAAAGACATTTATAATGTTCCAAATAAATGCCATTTTTTTTACTTTCTGTTCATCTGTGAATCCTGAAAAACAAAATGTGTCACAAGCAGCACAACTGTGTTCAACACTGATAATAATCAGAAATGTTTCTTGAGCAGTAAATCATCATATTATTCTGATTTCTGAAGATCATGTGACACTGAAGACTGGAGGAATGATGCTGAAAGAAAACAGTTATTTCAAACTGTAATAATATTGTACAATTTTACTGTTTTTACTGTATGTTTGATCGAATTAATGCAGCCTTGGTGAGCAGAAGATACATTTTTTTTTCAGAAATGTTATTAAAATCTTACAGACCTCAAACTTTTAAACTTGGTGTGTGTGAAGGTCAGCGTATTGAAAGCAAGCATTGTTGATTTCATCTCTTTCTGTTTGTAGATCCGTGTGACGAGAGAGAAGCAGAGAGGATTCCTGGTGATTGACGGCCGTTACTCCAAACACACCACCAGCCCAAAGAAAGCTGATATTCTGGATGTGGTGGGAATGCTGTATGTGGGAGGTTTGCCGCTCAACTACAGCACCAAACGCATCGGACCGGTGAGACCACAGACACACGCACATTCAGAGATACCCTCCGAGGCCACTTTAGTCTCAACACTAGGTTGGCACCATCTGATGCTGCCTGTGCTTGTGTAGGTGCTGTACAGTATCGATGCCTGCATTAGGAACTTCAAGATGATGAATCTGCCGCTGGACATGGAGAAACCCACATCCAGCTACCGCGTGGGCTCCTGTTTCGCCAACCCAGAAAAAGGAACTTATTTTGATGGCACAGGTTATGCTAAAGCTGGTGAGGACCCACTGGAGTCATTTACAGCTGGTTATTCAGCAGGAATATTTAAAAACACAATTGTGATGTGTGTGTGTGTGTGTGTGTGTGTGTGTGTGTGTGTGTGTGTGTGTGTGTGTGTGTGTGTGTGCAGTGGACACGTATCGAGTGGGTAATGATGTGTCCGTGGATCTGGACTTCAGGACGTCTCAGAGCAGCGGCGTTCTGTTAGGTGTCAGCAGCCAGAAGATGGACGGACTGGGAATCGAACTTGTCAATGGAAAGGTACAAAAGAGAGATCTAGATTTAGCTTTTTCAGTTTCATTAAAGAACTAAAGTCAATTGGGCAGTAAATGATTGTGAAGTTGTCTTTATATGTGACCCTGGAGCACAAAAGCAGTCTTGAGTCTCTGGGGGATATTTGTAGCAATAGACAACAATACATTGTATAAGTCAAAATTATTAATTTTTCTTTTATGCCGGAAATCATTAGGATGTTAAGTAAAGATCATGTTCCATGAAGGTATTTTGTAAATATATTAAAACTTGATTAGTAAGAACTTCATTTGGATGACTTTAAAGGTGATTTTCTCTATAATTAGTTTTCATTCTTTTTTTGCACAGATTTTCACATAGTTGTATCTTATATCCTAGCCACACATCATGGAAAGATTATTTATTCAGCTTTTAGATGATTTGTGAATCTCTTATGACTGGTTTTGTGGTCCAGGGTCACATATTTGAATCGTTTGTTAATGAGAGTGTGTGTGTTTGTGTGTATTGGTGTAGCTTTTATTCCATGCTGATAATGGAGTGGGACGCATCACAGCCGTCTATGAGCCAGATCCGGAGGCGGGGCTTTGTGATGGCCAGTGGCACACTGTCTCCGCCCACAAGCTGAAGCACCGCCTGGAGCTCACTTTGGATGGCAAGAAGTCTGAGGCAGCGAGTCCAGACGTCCGCTCTGCCTCCGCTGATACCAATGACCCTGTGTATGTGGGCGGATACCCTGGTATGTCAATCAAACCCTGTTGCCATGGTGTCATAGTTAAGAATGTTCAAAAATTGGAATTAAAATTTGATTAAAAATCGAATTTATTTAAAAAAAAAGAAATCTCAAATGGAATGACACAATAAAGCTTTGTTTGATCATGATAAATCAGAACATTCTTACATTTGATGACATTTCTGATTCTGTGGCTCGTTCTCATTAAGGCTACATCATAAACAAACAGAAACTTCTGTTGAACACTTGAGTGTGATGCTCAGGAGAGCAGTTGTTTCTAATACAAAACATTTACAAATACCCAGGGCTTAATTTGTGCCGGAACAAGCCGGATCCGGATCCGGCACCTCCGAAATCTGATCCAGCACCTTATTTTGGCAGATCCCCTCCTCCAGGGGCGGCGTTTCATTATGGCAGACAGAGAATAGCCAGATATATGCCGTGAAAAATTATCCAAAATTCATATCTCTATAATACGTTATTATTATTTTAAATCAGAGGATCTTTACAAATATTTAGCCAATGATAAGTATTTAAAATAGCTTGTCAGTAAAACTTTATAATGCCATGGGTTCCTCAAGCTCTTGCGAAACCTCGTCGTCACATCACGCGCCTTCACTCAGATGGACGCGCGCGCACAGCCTGGAGGAGGCAGATCGCCGCTTTTTGCAAAGCAAGGGTTAACACATAACTGTTTGAGACATGATTTTTTTTTACTCAAACACGATGTCTGTTAAGGCTATTGTTTTTGTGTGCTTGAAGACTGGAGAAGTAGGTTTTTTGCCATCTAGCCAATATACTTTTTTACGTTTTAAATATCCTGTGCATGAGCACTTTATGTTTATATCATGAGATTTTGGCTAAGTGTATTAAACAGCAAAAAAAAAAAAAAACTAAGCGCCCATATAGCAACAATAAACGTTATATCCTAACCTGTAAAAGGTGATGATAGCTAACAATGCGCTGCACTTTCCTCAGATGCGGACAAAACACAGATCTCCTCATTCGCCGGCCAAACACCTTGTTAACTCCATTTGAGCTTGTTTTTCATATAGCCTGATGTTAATTGCACGTGTCTGATACAACACCGACACTGACGACGCAGTGTTGTTTAACTATTGATTTTTCCGCCTTTTCTTTCTTTCCCCCCTGTATTTTAGCAGAGTGTGCCATGAAACTGTTTTATTTGTCAAAACCCATCAGACATCATATTGTTTGTATTTGGTTGCTTAAACTCAACAAAGTACGAAAAATAACTCGTACATTATACTCGCGAGCTTTGGATGTGACTGTGAGGGCGCATGTGTGGCGTGGCACGAAGGGGGATGGTTCAAGGGCTGCACGATTATAATACTTTCTACCACCAACACTGTTAAAATTAAACCCCACTTACATAAAAAGTAGCCGACTACGCCACCTAGGTTGTTTACAAAAACCTAGGACCCAAGTTCACCAAATTCAATTATTGACTGAGGGCTGGGCACGATTGACACTCAACAGTAGTAGATTGAATTACAAAATATTTTATTACCATAAAATCAGAATGATCTAAATAGTAAAACAACAATTAAAATGATGTAGTCCTCAGCACAGTCCAATATGAAGTCTTTATGGTCAGCCGAATGAATGTCCTGGGTTGGTCCCACCACACATAGGTCTCCACAGATCCAGCCAGTCGTGTACTAAAGAGAAAAATAAGAAACAACTACCAGTATCTCCAGTCCAATGTTAGCAAGAGCTAACGTAGCCTACTACCACTCTCACTTGTTCACACAAATACCCACACCAACCAATATACACTGCAACCAAATAAGTCACACCACTAGCAAAAAAGGAAAACTAAGAGCTATGGCTAGTACACTGGCAATTAGTTCTTAGTCTCTAAGAATTAGGAATTAGATGCCGAAAATGGTCACAATAACATCCATCAAACGATCTTCAAACTGGGGTTGTACTCACAGTATGACTGGGTAGCAGTGCCCAGTACCCAGTCTAATCAATTTCCAGCGTTGCACAAACCCTCCGTCACCGTCTCACTCGTCTCCAAAACAGTTGTACAAACATGGTTACTCTGCTAGTCAACCGCTGATGTACTCGACTCCAAACACACGCTGACTCACTCGTCTCCAAGAGCTGCGCCTGTGATTGCTCTACGTCTTCACAACACTTCAAATCACGGTTTTCTGCACAGCCGTAAAATGTTCGGTTATCACTGCTCTTGTGTTCCTTCTCAGATGCCAGCAACAGCACACAACACTTGACAGGGCGTCGCCCTCCACGTAGTGATGCAATCCAAACGAGACACCTGTCAGTCTCTCAAGGACGTTCTTAAAGGGCAACAGTCTCCACCTCTTTTTGTAACAAACCTATGACACTAGGTCACTGATAATTCCATCAACAGATGTGTTAACAGAACAAGTAGAATACAAATCACATGATCAATGGACCAATCATATACAGATTAAAATGTAGATCAAAAGTGCATTCATCTCAATAGTTCACTCCCATCACATCCCCCCACACTAAAATGTCAGCAGTCCCTGCAATTACTTGAAACCCTTCATCTATACCGCAAAGGACGTTGCCCTAAATTCGGACGTACAGAACGTCTAACTTGATTCTCTTCATTCACATGATCAGGCTCTGAGGCAACCCACATGCTATAAGGCATGGGATCCAACTGTCGCCTTGTCTCTTCAGGCACTACAGGTTGCGGGTTTCTTATTTCCGGAGCAGAACACAGCTTAAGGGCGTTTCGATGCAAACTTCTCTCTTTTCCCCCTTGTTCTGGTCTCACCTGATACACCAGTCCCGTATTCCCCAGAGTCCCTAGTACAACATAAGGATCCCACCAACTGCACAACTTCCCACGTCCCTGTCGTTTTGATAATGTTGCAGTCTTATCCATGGCTCTTTTTGCTACCGCATAAGCCCAACTCAGTTTTTCATGGTGCTCTTGTACCCACCCAGTCAAATCCTTTCTAGTTTGTCCTACTCCCACTCCAAGGCTCATATCTACAGGGGTCCGCAAGGAACGACCAAACATCAAATACAAAGGTGTAAACCCTGTAGCCCCATGTATGGTATTATTATACGCCTGCATCAACTCGGGGAGAAATTCTGGCCACCTATCCTGCTTATCTCTCTCTAACGTACGCAGCATTCCCAACAATGTCTCATTCACCCTCTCTACTCTACCATTCCCAGCCGGGTGGTACGGGGTTGTTCGACTCTTAACTGTACCATACAGATAGCAAAATTCTTTCATCAATGCGGATTCAAAATTTGGGCCCATATCAGAATGGAATCTTAAGGGACAACCAAAAGTCTGGACGACCTGTTCCCACAAAGCCCTTACTGTCACCTTAGCAGTTTGATTGTTCGTAGGGATAGCCCATGCATAACGAGTAAACAAATCAACAATGACTAAAATGTTTTGACATGAATCGGCTGGACGGCCTAATGTCAAGAAGTCTGAGACCACTTCTAAGGGGAATGATACCAGGATTGGATTAAGGGGGGCCTTCTCATTCTTACCTTTCTGTAGGCCACAAGCGACACAACCCAGGTGGTACCCCTTGACAGTTTCCTCCATCTTCGGCCAGAAAAAGTGGCGTCTGACCCTCGAAAGTGTCCGTGAAACTCCTGCATGTGCAGACGCATCATGGTATCGTCGCCATACTTCCTCACGTCTAGATGCCGGGCAGATAATCTGTAGATGCAGCTCATGGGTACTGGGGTCGATCATTCTTTTATACAAAACACCATCTTGGATCACAAGCTTAACGCTCTGTCGAAGTAGTTGTTTCACCGTTAGAGACATATTGGCTCGCTCCATGGTCGAAGGTACACTACTTGACTCCACATACTTCCATATCTGTTGAAGTTCCTCATCTTCACCTTGGCTCTTACGCCACTCTTCAACATCTGGGAGGTCAGTTACTGGCTGACAGGCATCTTCTGTTGCCGCAACTCGTCGTACCTCAATAGGAGCCATTCGATCTACTGGGAACCTGGACAGACTATCAGCATTAGCATTCTCACGCCCAGTTCGATATTTCACTGTGAAGTCAAAATTTGCCAATTGGGCTGCCCAGCGCTGTTCCAACGCTCCAAGTCTCGCGGTCTGTAGGTGGGCCACCGGATTATTATCTGTAACCACAGTACATTTTGCTCCAGTCAGATAGTCTTTAAATTTCTCTATCATAGCCCATTTTAGAGCTAGCAACTCCAACTTAAAAGAGCTATAATTAACGTCATTCCGTTCCGCAGGATGGAGGCTGCGACTTGCGTACGCGATCACTCGCTCTTGCCCATCTTGGACCTGAGATAAAACTGCTCCCAGCCCCTGGTGACTAGCATCAGTATAAAGAACAAATGGCAGAGAGAAATCAGCAAACGCTAGGATAGGAGCCTGAGTGAGACAGAGCTTTAATTTTTCAAATGCAGCTTGACACTCCACAGTCCACTCGATCCTCTGATTATTTGACTTCTTGTTGACTGGAACTCCTACTAACAAGGCATTTAATGGCTGTGCCAGCCGAGCAAAATTGGAGATAAACCGCCTGTAATAGCCAGCTAGGCCCAAGAATGCCCTCACCTCTCGAACTGTGGTTGGAACAGGCCACTCTTGTACTGCCACAGTTTTACCAGGATCTGGGCTGATGCCGGTCTTGTCCACTACATGCCCCAGGAATTTCACTTGTTGCTGAAGGAACTGACACTTGTCCATCCTCAACTTCAGTCCGTACTGTGCCAGCCGCTGGAATACTCGCTCCAAATGATGAAGATGGGTGTCAAAATCTATGGAATATACAATGACATCATCCAAATAGACCAACAGAAAATCTACAATATAGTCACTCAAACAGTGCTGCATTAATCGCTGGAACGTAGCTGGTCCATTGCAAAGGCCAAAAGGCATACGTTGGAATTCAAATAGCCCCAGCGGAGTTGTAAAAGCAGTCTTTTGGCGATCGTCCACATGCACCTCCACTTGCCAATAGCCACTCGCCAAATCAAGGGTACTAAACCATTCAGCTTGAGTTAAGGTGGTCAATGTTTCTTCTATCCGGGGAAGGGGGAATGCATCCTTATGGGTAATGGCATTCAACTTTCTATAGTCAACGCAGAAGCGCCAACTTCCATCCTTCTTTCTGACCATGACTATTGGGGCTGCCCATGGACTCTTACTCTCAGAAATTACACCCCTTTCCAACATACCTGACAGCAGTTGTTTCATCTCCTTATACATCATTGGGGGTAAAGGGCGAAACTTTTCTCGGACAGGAAGTGCAGTGCCAGTATAGATCCTATGCTGGACAGTCTCATTAAACCCCAGATCATCCTCCTTCTTAGAAAACACTCCACTCCACTTCCTCACAAGTGCATCAAAAACTTGACGTTGTTGATCAGTTAATTCAGATCCAAGCATCAATGGACTCACCCCATCAACAGTTACCTCATCTTCCGAGATTCCAGCTTCGACCACATGAATATCGACGACCCCATCTGTGCTCGAAGTCAACTCAAGATCTCTTTGGCCATAAATGTCCACGCCAGACGTTTCATACAGCCGACCAAGCTTCTGGTACCGGCCTACGGACACTTTATAAGGCTGCAAGTTACACAATCTGATAGGAATCCTACCATCCTTAACGATAGCCACAGTCCGGGCAGCAGCCAACCCATCCAGCTCTAACAGGGGCTCCACCAATCCACAGTAACTGCGGTTCTGTCGGCCCATTCGGACACGGCCCCACACGATGACCTCGCTCTGGGGTGGAATCCATCTCCTGCGACGACTAGCTAGCCACACATAGCCCAGGAACCCATCATCTTGAGCCCAAGCAGCAACACGTTGACATGTTGCCATGGCCTGTTTCCACACCTGCTGTTCTGTAGGGTTCTGAAATGACAGAGACTGGGCAGAGCCCTGGAAAAGAGCATTCCAACAAGAGGAGATAACATTCATTCCAATAATTAAAGGATTAGTGGAAAATTCATCCTTGACAATCACAACACACCTTCCCTTAAGTTGGATGCCTGCCACTTCAAAGTCCAACAATGCGTACCCCACATAAGGGATTTCTAGACCATTTGCAGCTCTCAGTGTCAACAGAGGGGTATCACCCAATCTATAGCTAGGAAAAGTCTCTTCTAGCATACTCTGCCGCATTAGAGTTACCTGCGACCCAGTGTCTAACAGGCCTTTACAAGGAACGTTCTGAATCACAACATCCACTATAGGACAATTAGCAATAAAGGAGTGGTTATCAATAAAAGAATAGGCCTCTTGATTATCGATTGGAGCACGTAACCCTGTTGTCTGGACCTCTACAACAGGGCATTCTCGTTTAAAGCTTGTCTGGGCTCTCTGTTCTCTCTACAATGACGGGCCACATGATCTGGTTGCTGGCAGCGTCGGCAAATGGGTCTACCATCAGGGTCCCATCGGTTAATCGACTGATATTCTCTCCTTCTAGGCACAGAAAAAGCCGGCTGTTGCACAGATGCAGGATTTACAGGGGCTGCACGATTAGAAGTCCTCAACTCTCTTACCACCTCCTGAGTCAACTCTTGAATCTGGCCCTTGACTTCCTCCAAATTTTCACGCTTTAACTCCGCTTTCCAGTCAGGCCTATATGGACGTGGATTCGGTTTATCAAGCTGACTTATGGCAGCACATGCGGTCTCATACCTCCCATGGCCATACTCAACCTCCAGCAATAACGCTTCTTGGTGCAGCTCAGCAAAGGTCCCTTCTGCATGATGGCGGGCATACGTCTTCAAGGCTCTCTGCATCGGCCCATCCTCCATCCCCAGCAATAGCTGTTCCTTCAGCTGATCTTCCACCAGGGTTCCCTCTGGGCTGCGTCGCTGTAACCTCCGAAAGAGTTCTCGCAATTGTAAAACAAAAGCTTTAAAAGACTCCTCTGACTTCTGTCTGCAGCTAAAAAATTGTGACCGGAGAACAGGCAAGGGGGTTTCTCCAACATACAGAGCATCTAACTGTTCAAAAATCTTGGTCAACTTATCACGTTCTTCCTCTGCCAAGACACTTATCTCTCGTTTTGCATTGCCACCCAAAGCACCTAATAAAATCTTTACTTTCTTTGCTTCATTAATTTCTTGAGCCTCTAAAAGTCCTTGCATTTGCTCCTTCCAATCCCCATAACTCAAACCATCACCTGTCCCGCTAAATTTGGGAACCCAAGGAGCCCCAGGGAAAACTGGCATCAACATTTTTACCCTAGTTCAATCTACCACCTGAGTGTCAAAACGTCCTCAGTCCCTCACACAGGTTCACATAAAATACCCTGCCGACTACGCCAGATGTGGCGTGGCACGAAGGGGGATGGTTCAAGGGCTGCACGATTATAATACTTTCTACCACCAACACTGTTAATATTAAACCCCACTTACATAAAAAGTAGCCGACTACGCCACCTAGGTTGTTTACAAAAACCTAGGACCCAAGTTCACCAAATTCAATTATTGACTGAGGGCTGGGCACGATTGACACTCAACAATAGTAGATTGAATTACAAAATATTTTATTACCATAAAATCAGAATGATCTAAATAGTAAAACAACAATTAAAATGATGTAGTCCTCAGCACAGTCCAATATGAAGTCTTTATGGTCAGCCGAATGAATGTCCTGGGTTGGTCCCACCACACATAGATCTCCACAGATCCAGCCAGTCGTGTACTAAAGAGAAAAATAAGAAACAACTACCAGTATCTCCAGTCCAATGTTAGCAAGAGCTAACGTAGCCTACTACCACTCTCACTTGTTCACACAAATACCCACACCAACCAATATACACTGCAACCAAATAAGTCACACCACTACAAAAAAGGAAAACTAAGAGCTATGGCTAGTACACTGGCAATTAGTTCTTAGTCTCTAAGAATTAGGAATTAGATGCCGAAAATGGTCACAATAACATCCATCAAACGATCTTCAAACTGGGGTTGTACTCACAGTATGACTGGGTAGCAGTGCCCACTACCCAGTCTAATCAATTTCCAGCGTTGCACAAACCCTCCGTCACCGTCTCACTCGTCTCCAAAACAGTTGTACAAACGTGGTTACTCTGCTAGTCAACCGCTGATGTACTCGACTCCAAACACACGCTGACTCACTCGTCTCCAAGAGCTGCGCCTGTGATTGCTCTACGTCTTCACAACACTTCAAATCACGGTTTTCTGCACAGCCGTAAAATGTTCGGTTATCACTGCTCTTGTGTTCCTTCTCAGATGCCAGCAACAGCACACAACACTTGACAGGGCGTCGCCCTCCACGTAGTGATGCAATCCAAACGAGACACCTGTCAGTCTCTCAAGGACGTTCTTAAAGGGCAACAGTCTCCACCTCTTTTTGTAACAAACCTATGACACTAGGTCACTGATAATTCCATCAACAGATGTGTTAACAGAACAAGTAGAATACAAATCACATGATCAATGGACCAATCATATACAGATTAAAATGTAGATCAAAAGTGCATTCATCTCAATAGTTCACTCCCATCACATCCCCCCACACTAAAATGTCAGCAGTCCCTGCAATTACTTGAAACCCTTCATCTATACCGCAAAGGACGTTGCCCTAAATTCGGACGTACAGAACGTCTAACTTGATTCTCTTCATTCACATGATCAGGCTCTGAGGCAACCCACATGCTATAAGGCATGGGATCCAACTGTCGCCTTGTCTCTTCAGGCACTACAGGTTGCGGGTTTCTTATTTCCGGAGCAGAACACAGCTTAAGGGCGTTTCGATGCAAACTTCTCTCTTTTCCCCCTTGTTCTGGTCTCACCTGATACACCAGTCCCGTATTCCCCAGAGTCCCTAGTACAACATAAGGATCCCACCAACTGCACAACTTCCCGCGTCCCTGTCGTTTTGATAATGTTGCAGTCTTATCCATGGCTCTTTTTGCTACCGCATAAGCCCAACTTAGTTTTTCATGGTGCTCTTGTACCCACCCAGTCAAATCCTTTCTAGTTTGTCCTACTCCCACTCCAAGGCTCATATCTACAGGGGTCCGCAAGGAACGACCAAACATCAAATACAAAGGTGTAAACCCTGTAGCCCCATGTATGGTATTATTATACGCCTGCATCAACTCGGGGAGAAATTCTGGCCACCTATCCTGCTTATCTCTCTCTAACGTACGCAGCATTCCCAACAATGTCTCATTCACCCTCTCTACTCTACCATTCCCAGCCGGGTGGTACGGGGTTGTTCGACTCTTAACTGTACCATACAGATAGCAAAATTCTTTCATCAATGCGGATTCAAAATTTGGGCCCATATCAGAATGGAATCTTAAGGGACAACCAAAAGTCTGGACGACCTGTTCCCACAAAGCCCTAACTGTCACCTT
The DNA here is from genome assembly GCF_963082965.1 of Carassius carassius. Classification (NCBI taxonomy): domain Eukaryota; kingdom Metazoa; phylum Chordata; class Actinopteri; order Cypriniformes; family Cyprinidae; genus Carassius; species Carassius carassius. The sequence goes on from NC_081772.1 coordinate 32,333,942, forward strand.
AGCAGTTTGATTGTTCGTAGGGATAGCCCATGCATAACGAGTAAACAAATCAACAATGACTAAAATGTTTTGACATGAATCGGCTGGACGGCCTAATGTCAAGAAGTCTGAGACCACTTCTAAGGGGAATGATACCAGGATTGGATTAAGGGGGGCCTTCTCATTCTTACCTTTCTGTAGGCCACAAGCGACACAACCCAGGTGGTACCCCTTGACAGTTTCCTCCATCTTCGGCCAGAAAAAGTGGCGTCTGACCCTCGAAAGTGTCCGTGAAACTCCTGCATGTGCAGACGCATCATGGTATCGTCGCCATACTTCCTCACGTCTAGATGCCGGGCAGATAATCTGTAGATGCAGCTCATGGGTACTGGGGTCGATCATTCTTTTATACAAAACACCATCTTGGATCACAAGCTTAACGCTCTGTCGAAGTAGTTGTTTCACCGTTAGAGACATATTGGCTCGCTCCATGGTCGAAGGTACACTACTTGACTCCACATACTTCCATATCTGTTGAAGTTCCTCATCTTCACCTTGGCTCTTACGCCACTCTTCAACATCTGGGAGGTCAGTTACTGGCTGACAGGCATCTTCTGTTGCCGCAACTCGTCGTACCTCAATAGGAGCCATTCGATCTACTGGGAACCTGGACAGACTATCAGCATTAGCATTCTCACGCCCAGTTCGATATTTCACTGTGAAGTCAAAATTTGCCAATTGGGCTGCCCAGCGCTGTTCCAACGCTCCAAGTCTCGCGGTCTGTAGGTGGGCCACCGGATTATTATCTGTAACCACAGTACATTTTGCTCCAGTCAGATAGTCTTTAAATTTCTCTATCATAGCCCATTTTAGAGCTAGCAACTCCAACTTAAAAGAGCTATAATTAACGTCATTCCGTTCCGCAGGATGGAGGCTGCGACTTGCGTACGCGATCACTCGCTCTTGCCCATCTTGGACCTGAGATAAAACTGCTCCCAGCCCCTGGTGACTAGCATCAGTATAAAGAACAAATGGCAGAGAGAAATCAGCAAACGCTAGGATAGGAGCCTGAGTGAGACAGAGCTTTAATTTTTCAAATGCAGCTTGACACTCCACAGTCGACTCGATCCTCTGATTATTTGACTTCTTGTTGACTGGAACTCCTACTAACAAGGCATTTAATGGCTGTGCCAGCCGAGCAAAATTGGAGATAAACCGCCTGTAATAGCCAGCTAGGCCCAAGAATGCCCTCACCTCTCGAACTGTGGTTGGAACAGGCCACTCTTGTACTGCCACAGTTTTACCAGGATCTGGGCTGATGCCGGTCTTGTCCACTACATGCCCCAGGAATTTCACTTGTTGCTGAAGGAACTGACACTTGTCCATCCTCAACTTCAGTCCGTACTGTGCCAGCCGCTGGAATACTCGCTCCAAATGATGAAGATGGGTGTCAAAATCTATGGAATATACAATGACATCATCCAAATAGACCAACAGAAAATCTACAATATAGTCACTCAAACAGTGCTGCATTAATCGCTGGAACGTAGCTGGTCCATTGCAAAGGCCAAAAGGCATACGTTGGAATTCAAATAGCCCCAGCGGAGTTGTAAAAGCAGTCTTTTGGCGATCGTCCACATGCACCTCCACTTGCCAATAGCCACTCGCCAAATCAAGGGTACTAAACCATTCAGCTTGAGTTAAGGTGGTCAATGTTTCTTCTATCCGGGGAAGGGGGAATGCATCCTTATGGGTAATGGCATTCAACTTTCTATAGTCAACGCAGAAGCGCCAACTTCCATCCTTCTTTCTGACCATGACTATTGGGGCTGCCCATGGACTCTTACTCTCAGAAATTACACCCCTTTCCAACATACCTGACAGCAGTTGTTTCATCTCCTTATACATCATTGGGGGTAAAGGGCGAAACTTTTCTCGGACAGGAAGTGCAGTGCCAGTATAGATCCTATGCTGGACAGTCTCATTAAACCCCAGATCATCCTCCTTCTTAGAAAACACTCCACTCCACTTCCTCACAAGTGCATCAAAAACTTGACGTTGTTGATCAGTTAATTCAGATCCAAGCATCAATGGACTCACCCCATCAACAGTTACCTCATCTTCCGAGATTCCAGCTTCGACCACATGAATATCGACGACCCCATCTGTGCTCGAAGTCAACTCAAGATCTCTTTGGCCATAAATGTCCACGCCAGACGTTTCATACAGCCGACCAAGCTTCTGGTACCGGCCTACGGACACTTTATAAGGCTGCAAGTTACACAATCTGATAGGAATCCTACCATCCTTAACGATAGCCACAGTCCGGGCAGCAGCCAACCCATCCAGCTCTAACAGGGGCTCCACCAATCCACAGTAACTGCGGTTCTGTCGGCCCATTCGGACACGGCCCCACACGATGACCTCGCTCTGGGGTGGAATCCATCTCCTGCGACGACTAGCTAGCCACACATAGCCCAGGAACCCATCATCTTGAGCCCAAGCAGCAACACGTTGACATGTTGCCATGGCCTGTTTCCACACCTGCTGTTCTGTAGGGTTCTGAAATGACAGAGACTGGGCAGAGCCCTGGAAAAGAGCATTCCAACAAGAGGAGATAACATTCATTCCAATAATTAAAGGATTAGTGGAAAATTCATCCTTGACAATCACAACACACCTTCCCTTAAGTTGGATGCCTGCCACTTCAAAGTCCAACAATGCGTACCCCACATAAGGGATTTCTAGACCATTTGCAGCTCTCAGTGTCAACAGAGGGGTATCACCCAATCTATAGCTAGGAAAAGTCTCTTCTAGCATACTCTGCCGCATTAGAGTTACCTGCGACCCAGTGTCTAACAGGCCTTTACAAGGAACGTTCTGAATCACAACATCCACTATAGGACAATTAGCAATAAAGGAGTGGTTATCAATAAAAGAATAGGCCTCTTGATTATCGATTGGAGCACGTAACCCTGTTGTCTGGACCTCTACAACAGGGCATTCTCGTTTAAAGCTTGTCTGGGCTCTCTGTTCTCTCTACAATGACGGGCCACATGATCTGGTTGCTGGCAGCGTCGGCAAATGGGTCTACCATCAGGGTCCCATCGGTTAATCGACTGATATTCTCTCCTTCTAGGCACAGAAAAAGCCGGCTGTTGCACAGATGCAGGATTTACAGGGGCTGCACGATTAGAAGTCCTCAACTCTCTTACCACCTCCTGAGTCAACTCTTGAATCTGGCCCTTGACTTCCTCCAAATTTTCACGCTTTAACTCCGCTTTCCAGTCAGGCCTATATGGACGTGGATTCGGTTTATCAAGCTGACTTATGGCAGCACATGCGGTCTCATACCTCCCATGGCCATACTCAACCTCCAGCAATAACGCTTCTTGGTGCAGCTCAGCAAAGGTCCCTTCTGCATGATGGCGGGCATACGTCTTCAAGGCTCTCTGCATCGGCCCATCCTCCATCCCCAGCAATAGCTGTTCCTTCAGCTGATCTTCCACCAGGGTTCCCTCTGGGCTGCGTCGCTGTAACCTCCGAAAGAGTTCTCGCAATTGTAAAACAAAAGCTTTAAAAGACTCCTCTGACTTCTGTCTGCAGCTAAAAAATTGTGACCGGAGAACAGGCAAGGGGGTTTCTCCAACATACAGAGCATCTAACTGTTCAAAAATCTTGGTCAACTTATCACGTTCTTCCTCTGCCAAGACACTTATCTCTCGTTTTGCATTGCCACCCAAAGCACCTAATAAAATCTTTACTTTCTTTGCTTCATTAATTTCTTGAGCCTCTAAAAGTCCTTGCATTTGCTCCTTCCAATCCCCATAACTCAAACCATCACCTGTCCCGCTAAATTTGGGAACCCAAGGAGCCCCAGGGAAAACTGGCATCAACATTTTTACCCTAGTTCAATCTACCACCTGAGTGTCAAAACGTCCTCAGTCCCTCACACAGGTTCACATAAAATACCCTGCCGACTACGCCAGATGTGGCGTGGCACGAAGGGGGATGGTTCAAGGGCTGCACGATTATAATACTTTCTACCACCAACACTGTTAATATTAAACCCCACTTACATAAAAAGTAGCCGACTACGCCACCTAGGTTGTTTACAAAAACCTAGGACCCAAGTTCACCAAATTCAATTATTGACTGAGGGCTGGGCACGATTGACACTCAACAATAGTAGATTGAATTACAAAATATTTTATTACCATAAAATCAGAATGATCTAAATAGTAAAACAACAATTAAAATGATGTAGTCCTCAGCACAGTCCAATATGAAGTCTTTATGGTCAGCCGAATGAATGTCCTGGGTTGGTCCCACCACACATAGATCTCCACAGATCCAGCCAGTCGTGTACTAAAGAGAAAAATAAGAAACAACTACCAGTATCTCCAGTCCAATGTTAGCAAGAGCTAACGTAGCCTACTACCACTCTCACTTGTTCACACAAATACCCACACCAACCAATATACACTGCAACCAAATAAGTCACACCACTACAAAAAAGGAAAACTAAGAGCTATGGCTAGTACACTGGCAATTAGTTCTTAGTCTCTAAGAATTAGGAATTAGATGCCGAAAATGGTCACAATAACATCCATCAAACGATCTTCAAACTGGGGTTGTACTCACAGTATGACTGGGTAGCAGTGCCCACTACCCAGTCTAATCAATTTCCAGCGTTGCACAAACCCTCCGTCACCGTCTCACTCGTCTCCAAAACAGTTGTACAAACGTGGTTACTCTGCTAGTCAACCGCTGATGTACTCGACTCCAAACACACGCTGACTCACTCGTCTCCAAGAGCTGCGCCTGTGATTGCTCTACGTCTTCACAACACTTCAAATCACGGTTTTCTGCACAGCCGTAAAATGTTCGGTTATCACTGCTCTTGTGTTACTTCTCAGATGCCAGCAACAGCACACAACACTTGACAGGGCGTCGCCCTCCACGTAGTGATGCAATCCAAACGAGACACCTGTCAGTCTCTCAAGGACGTTCTTAAAGGGCAACAGTCTCCACCTCTTTTTGTAACAAACCTATGACACTAGGTCACTGATAATTCCATCAACAGATGTGTTAACAGAACAAGTAGAATACAAATCACATGATCAATGGACCAATCATATACAGATTAAAATGTAGATCAAAAGTGCATTCATCTCAATAGTTCACTCCCATCACATCCCCCCACACTAAAATGTCAGCAGTCCCTGCAATTACTTGAAACCCTTCATCTATACCGCAAAGGACGTTGCCCTAAATTCGGACGTACAGAACGTCTAACTTGATTCTCTTCATTCACATGATCAGGCTCTGAGGCAACCCACATGCTATAAGGCATGGGATCCAACTGTCGCCTTGTCTCTTCAGGCACTACAGGTTGCGGGTTTCTTATTTCCGGAGCAGAACACAGCTTAAGGGCGTTTCGATGCAAACTTCTCTCTTTTCCCCCTTGTTCTGGTCTCACCTGATACACCAGTCCCGTATTCCCCAGAGTCCCTAGTACAACATAAGGATCCCACCAACTGCACAACTTCCCGCGTCCCTGTCGTTTTGATAATGTTGCAGTCTTATCCATGGCTCTTTTTGCTACCGCATAAGCCCAACTCAGTTTTTCATGGTGCTCTTGTACCCACCCAGTCAAATCCTTTCTAGTTTGTCCTACTCCCACTCCAAGGCTCATATCTACAGGGGTCCGCAAGGAACGACCAAACATCAAATACAAAGGTGTAAACCCTGTAGCCCCATGTATGGTATTATTATACGCCTGCATCAACTCGGGGAGAAATTCTGGCCACCTATCCTGCTTATCTCTCTCTAACGTACGCAGCATTCCCAACAATGTCTCATTCACCCTCTCTACTCTACCATTCCCAGCCGGGTGGTACGGGGTTGTTCGACTCTTAACTGTACCATACAGATAGCAAAATTCTTTCATCAATGCGGATTCAAAATTTGGGCCCATATCAGAATGGAATCTTAAGGGACAACCAAAAGTCTGGACGACCTGTTCCCACAAAGCCCTTACTGTCACCTTAGCAGTTTGATTGTTCGTAGGGATAGCCCATGCATAACGAGTAAACAAATCAACAATGACTAAAATGTTTTGACATGAATCGGCTGGACGGCCTAATGTCAAGAAGTCTGAGACCACTTCTAAGGGGAATGATACCAGGATTGGATTAAGGGGGGCCTTCTCATTCTTACCTTTCTGTAGGCCACAAGCGACACAACCCAGGTGGTACCCCTTGACAGTTTCCTCCATCTTCGGCCAGAAAAAGTGGCGTCTGACCCTCGAAAGTGTCCGTGAAACTCCTGCATGTGCAGACGCATCATGGTATCGTCGCCATACTTCCTCACGTCTAGATGCCGGGCAGATAATCTGTAGATGCAGCTCATGGGTACTGGGGTCGATCATTCTTTTATACAAAACACCATCTTGGATCACAAGCTTAACGCTCTGTCGAAGTAGTTGTTTCACCGTTAGAGACATATTGGCTCGCTCCATGGTCGAAGGTACACTACTTGACTCCACATACTTCCATATCTGTTGAAGTTCCTCATCTTCACCTTGGCTCTTACGCCACTCTTCAACATCTGGGAGGTCAGTTACTGGCTGACAGGCATCTTCTGTTGCCGCAACTCGTCGTACCTCAATAAGAGCCATTCGATCTACTGGGAACCTGGACAGACTATCAGCATTAGCATTCTCACGCCCAGTTCGATATTTCACTGTGAAGTCAAAATTTGCCAATTGGGCTGCCCAGCGCTGTTCCAACGCTCCAAGTCTCGCGGTCTGTAGGTGGGCCACCGGATTATTATCTGTAACCACAGTACATTTTGCTCCAGTCAGATAGTCTTTAAATTTCTCTATCATAGCCCATTTTAGAGCTAGCAACTCCAACTTAAAAGAGCTATAATTAACGTCATTCCGTTCCGCAGGATGGAGGCTGCGACTTGCGTACGCGATCACTCGCTCTTGCCCATCTTGGACCTGAGATAAAACTGCTCCCAGCCCCTGGTGACTAGCATCAGTATAAAGAACAAATGGCAGAGAGAAATCAGCAAACGCTAGGATAGGAGCCTGAGTGAGACAGAGCTTTAATTTTTCAAATGCAGCTTGACACTCCACAGTCGACTCGATCCTCTGATTATTTGACTTCTTGTTGACTGGAACTCCTACTAACAAGGCATTTAATGGCTGTGCCAGCCGAGCAAAATTGGAGATAAACCGCCTGTAATAGCCAGCTAGGCCCAAGAATGCCCTCACCTCTCGAACTGTGGTTGGAACAGGCCACTCTTGTACTGCCACAGTTTTACCAGGATCTGGGCTGATGCCGGTCTTGTCCACTACATGCCCCAGGAATTTCACTTGTTGCTGAAGGAACTGACACTTGTCCATCCTCAACTTCAGTCCGTACTGTGCCAGCCGCTGGAATACTCGCTCCAAATGATGAAGATGGGTGTCAAAATCTATGGAATATACAATGACATCATCCAAATAGACCAACAGAAAATCTACAATATAGTCACTCAAACAGTGCTGCATTAATCGCTGGAACGTAGCTGGTCCATTGCAAAGGCCAAAAGGCATACGTTGGAATTCAAATAGCCCCAGCGGAGTTGTAAAAGCAGTCTTTTGGCGATCGTCCACATGCACCTCCACTTGCCAATAGCCACTCGCCAAATCAAGGGTACTAAACCATTCAGCTTGAGTTAAGGTGGTCAATGTTTCTTCTATCCGGGGAAGGGGGAATGCATCCTTATGGGTAATGGCATTCAACTTTCTATAGTCAACGCAGAAGCGCCAACTTCCATCCTTCTTTCTGACCATGACTATTGGGGCTGCCCATGGACTCTTACTCTCAGAAATTACACCCCTTTCCAACATACCTGACAGCAGTTGTTTCATCTCCTTATACATCATTGGGGGTAAAGGGCGAAACTTTTCTCGGACAGGAAGTGCAGTGCCAGTATAGATCCTATGCTGGACAGTCTCATTAAACCCCAGATCATCCTCCTTCTTAGAAAACACTCCACTCCACTTCCTCACAAGTGCATCAAAAACTTGACGTTGTTGATCAGTTAATTCAGATCCAAGCATCAATGGACTCACCCCATCAACAGTTACCTCATCTTCCGAGATTCCAGCTTCGACCACATGAATATCGACGACCCCATCTGTGCTCGAAGTCAACTCAAGATCTCTTTGGCCATAAATGTCCACGCCAGACGTTTCATACAGCCGACCAAGCTTCTGGTACCGGCCTACGGACACTTTATAAGGCTGCAAGTTACACATTCTGATAGGAATCCTACCATCCTTAACGATAGCCACAGTCCGGGCAGCAGCCAACCCATCCAGCTCTAACAGGGGCTCCACCAATCCACAGTAACTGCGGTTCTGTCGGCCCATTCGGACACGGCCCCACACGATGACCTCGCTCTGGGGTGGAATCCATCTCCTGCGACGACTAGCTAGCCACACATAGCCCAGGAACCCATCATCTTGAGCCCAAGCAGCAACACGTTGACATGTTGCCATGGCCTGTTTCCACACCTGCTGTTCTGTAGGGTTCTGAAATGACAGAGACTGGGCAGAGCCCTGGAAAAGAGCATTCCAACAAGAGGAGATAACATTCATTCCAATAATTAAAGGATTAGTGGAAAATTCATCCTTGACAATCACAACACACCTTCCCTTAAGTTGGATGCCTGCCACTTCAAAGTCCAACAATGCGTACCCCACATAAGGGATTTCTAGACCATTTGCAGCTCTCAGTGTCAACAGAGGGGTATCACCCAATCTATAGCTAGGAAAAGTCTCTTCTAGCATACTCTGCCGCATTAGAGTTACCTGCGACCCAGTGTCTAACAGGCCTTTACAAGGAACGTTCTGAATCACAACATCCACTATAGGACAATTAGCCATAAAGGAGTGGTTATCAATAAAAGAATAGGCCTCTTGATTATCGATTGGAGCACGTAACCCTGTTGTCTGGACCTCTACAACAGGGCATTCTCGTTTAAAGCTTGTCTGGGCTCTCTGTTCTCTCTACAATGACGGGCCACATGATCTGGTTGCTGGCAGCGTCGGCAAATGGGTCTACCATCAGGGTCCCATCGGTTAATCGACTGATATTCTCTCCTTCTAGGCACAGAAAAAGCCGGCTGTTGCACAGATGCAGGATTTACAGGGGCTGCACGATTAGAAGTCCTCAACTCTCTTACCACCTCCTGAGTCAACTCTTGAATCTGGCCCTTGACTTCCTCCAAATTTTCACGCTTTAACTCCGCTTTCCAGTCAGGCCTATATGGACGTGGATTCGGTTTATCAAGCTGACTTATGGCAGCACATGCGGTCTCATACCTCCCATGGCCATACTCAACCTCCAGCAATAACGCTTCTTGGTGCAGCTCAGCAAAGGTCCCTTCTGCATGATGGCGGGCATACGTCTTCAAGGCTCTCTGCATCGGCCCATCCTCCATCCCCAGCAATAGCTGTTCCTTCAGCTGATCTTCCACCAGGGTTCCCTCTGGGCTGCGTCGCTGTAACCTCCGAAAGAGTTCTCGCAATTGTAAAACAAAAGCTTTAAAAGACTCCTCTGACTTCTGTCTGCAGCTAAAAAATTGTGACCGGAGAACAGGCAAGGGGGTTTCTCCAACATACAGAGCATCTAACTGTTCAAAAATCTTGGTCAACTTATCACGTTCTTCCTCTGCCAAGACACTTATCTCTCGTTTTGCATTGCCACCCAAAGCACCTAATAAAATCTTTACTTTCTTTGCTTCATTAATTTCTTGAGCCTCTAAAAGTCCTTGCATTTGCTCCTTCCAATCCCCATAACTCAAACCATCACCTGTCCCGCTAAATTTGGGAACCCAAGGAGCCCCAGGGAAAACTGGCATCAACATTTTTACCCTAGTTCAATCTACCACCTGAGTGTCAAAACGTCCTCAGTCCCTCACACAGGTTCACATAAAATACCCTGCCGACTACGCCAGATGTGGCGTGGCACGAAGGGGGATGGTTCAAGGGCTGCACGATTATAATACTTTTTACCACCAACACTGTTAATATTAAACCCCACTTACATAAAAAGTAGCCGACTACGCCACCTAGGTTGTTTACAAAAACCTAGGACCCAAGTTCACCAAATTCAATTATTGACTGAGGGCTGGGCACGATTGACACTCAACAATAGTAGATTGAATTACAAAATATTTTATTACCATAAAATCAGAATGATCTAAATAGTAAAACAACAATTAAAATGATGTAGTCCTCAGCACAGTCCAATATGAAGTCTTTATGGTCAGCCGAATGAATGTCCTGGGTTGGTCCCACCACACATAGATCTCCACAGATCCAGCCAGTCGTGTACTAAAGAGAAAAATAAGAAACAACTACCAGTATCTCCAGTCCAATGTTAGCAAGAGCTAACGTAGCCTACTACCACTCTCACTTGTTCACACAAATACCCACACCAACCAATATACACTGCAACCAAATAAGTCACACCACTACAAAAAAGGAAAACTAAGAGCTATGGCTAGTACACTGGCAATTAGTTCTTAGTCTCTAAGAATTAGGAATTAGATGCCGAAAATGGTCACAATAACATCCATCAAACGATCTTCAAACTGGGGTTGTACTCACAGTATGACTGGGTAGCAGTGCCCACTACCCAGTCTAATCAATTTCCAGCGTTGCACAAACCCTCCGTCACCGTCTCACTCGTCTCCAAAACAGTTGTACAAACGTGGTTACTCTGCTAGTCAACCGCTGATGTACTCGACTCCAAACACACGCTGACTCACTCGTCTCCAAGAGCTGCGCCTGTGATTGCTCTACGTCTTCACAACACTTCAAATCACGGTTTTCTGCACAGCCGTAAAATGTTCGGTTATCACTGCTCTTGTGTTCCTTCTCAGATGCCAGCAACAGCACACAACACTTGACAGGGCGTCGCCCTCCACGTAGTGATGCAATCCAAACGAGACACCTGTCAGTCTCTCAAGGACGTTCTTAAAGGGCAACAGTCTCCACCTCTTTTTGTAACAAACCTATGACACTAGGTCACTGATTATTCCATCAACAGATGTGTTAACAGAACAAGCAGAATACAAATCACATGATCAATGGACCAATCATATACAGATTAAAATGTAGATCAAAAGTGCATTCATCTCAATAGTTCACTCCCATCACACATGTAATACAGCCTGTGGAGCGCGCGAATACCAAATGGCTTAAAATACTGTGTGCATATTATACATTTTTGTGACAATGCAACAATTACCTGATTAGTCAAGTGACAGTTCTGTCAGCTGTCCCGAGCGAAATGCGAGTGAGTCTTGTATCGCAGCGTGCAGCAGGTCGCTTTAGTAGCCCACAGACGAGATGCGCTGATGAGAAGCGCGCGAGATAGAGTTCATGGATTCGAAGACTGGTTTCCAATGACAGATTTAATGTTGATTGTGTTGATTTATTTTGTTATTCAAACCTAAGCTATGTTGAATAAATGCAGGAATTTCCCTCATTATAAACTTGATTTAGGACCTGATTTAATATAACTCTATTACACTGAGATTTGAAAAATAAAATTCCACAACTTTTTCAAACGTTTCTATTCCTGGAAATTGTTATTTTAAAATCATTTGGAATGTCCATGTTATTCATGACCTTACAGACTAAATGCAACTGGAAGTACACGCTCTTAAAATCACTTAAACTGGTCCAGCAATGTGACTGCGCGAGTGCTCCGTTACCTCTCTCTCCTGTAATTACATGCCGGATCCGTTACCCCGGTTTGTTCCAGGACCTCGCAATTTACAAATTAAGCACTGCAAATACCTAATGAAATTAATAATAATAATAATAATAATAATAATAATAGAGAGAAAAAAATTGAGAAAAAATTCATTATTTTGATTTGAAGTCTTTGTAAATGTATTGTAGAGCAGAAGTTAGAAGTCTGGATTGGGGACCAGCCTAAAATACAGAAGTGCTGGAAAATTTAACATTTCAACATTCTTGAAATTAGGAACAGACAATTAAAAGATTCAGCTTTCATTATAACGTATACATTAAACTAGAAAGGTTGTTTCTTGATGGACAGATCAATTGACAATTGGATGGGTTTAAATGTTTCCTGAAAGCTAAGTGACTAAAATCTGGCTTGTGTGTGTGTGTGTGTGTGTGTGTGTGTGTGTGTCTGTTGCAGAGGGACTGAAGCAGTTCGGACTCACTATAAACACACCGTTTAAAGGCTGCATGAGAAATGTGAAGATCACTAAAGCTGGGAAGACTCTGGAGGTGCAGATGAACAAAGTCCTGGAGCTCAGAGGAGTTCAACCTCTCACTTGTCCTGCTAGTTAAACACACACACTCTCGCCTGACTCGTTTGATGCCTACTCAAAGTGAATCAGTTCATGAATCAAAATATTCAGAGAACTAACTGTGAAGTACTAGCTGTGCCGCTCATAACCAAATAACACAAGGAATATATAAAAAAATAAAAACAGCTGGACAAACCAAAGATTTTAGACAAAACCAGCCAAAAGAAAACCAGATCAATTTTTTGTTTAATCAGATGTCACATTTTTATAAAACCTTTAGTAACACTTTACAATAATCTCCCATTAGTTAACATTAATTCAAGCAACCACTAACATGTACTGACAATGAAAAATACATTACAATATGTAATTATCTGTTGTTAGTTATATAAAACCACAACTGTTCTGTGTTAATTCATGTTTGATCTGGTCAATTAAAAAGAACAGATAATAATGCATTATTAAAACTAGAAATTAATAAATACTTTAGAATATTTTTCATTGTTAGTTCATGTAGTTAACCAATATAAACAGATGAAATTTTATTGTAAGGTGCTACCAACTTTTTATGCTGTAGTTCATTATCAAACTATGTATTTGTGTGCTAAAGGAACCAAAACTTTAATAAAACATTAAGTTTTTTTTTTCTTGCACATTCTTCAAAGAGTGAATGACCCAAGGAATCGGGATTGTATCATTTAAAAAGTCAGACATTGATAGATCAGGCTTGATAATCACTTAAAACAGTATAATACTTTATTATGTGGAAAGCGTTGGACTTCCGGTGCATTTCAAGTTCTTCTGTTTTCATGTCTCAAAAAGTGTGACTACATTTGACACCTGATACAGTACATCAAGACATATTTAAACTGAAACAAAAAATGTTTTTTCCTTGCTCTGATACTTCATAAACTATTTAGAAAGGTTACACTGACATAGAAAACTAATGAACTGTTCACAATGAATTAACCATGTCAAAAATCAGCACAGACATGCTGTATAAAAAAATAAGTCAGATGTAAGAAAGTTGGACAGACCAGATTTTCAGATTTAAGTGAGACCACAGTGTAAATGCCTTAATTAAACCACACTTGAAGAATCAGCTTGGCTGCATATCTGAGGAGCAACATAGTTCATCTGAGAGCCAAAGAGATGTATGACACATTCGTGAAAAGAGACCTTGTGTCGAGCCCTGAGACACTTTTCTCTGAGGTCTAAGTGTGTGATTTTGCATGGAGTGATGACATGTACTGTGTAGTGTTCAGTATTTCAAAATAAAGAAATATCCCCTCTGATGGCACTTGATATGGTCTGCTGTGTTTCCTTTTATTGTGTTGAAATAACCATTAAAGTTCATGAATTAGTTGTCCTCCAGAGGGTCATTGATACTCACACTTTCCAATTTTAGACTGACTTCCAATGTATCAAGGTTTATTAAAATATTTAAGAAGTTGAGGTAGAGTAAAATGCACTGTTAGATGAAAATAAAATTAATATTTAAAAAAAAATCCTTGTAGGAAGGGTCATAATACAGCTTCAGTTTTAGTCTTTGGCTAAGTGCATCTTTTGGTACAATAGACCATTGTTAAATACGAAGTCTTTTAAACAGCTCTTTCTGATCTTTCTGAAAGGCTGTTTCTCAGGTGACTGTACATTTGAAACATGATGCACTACATGGTGTTCCACAAGGGCCGGTTCTCAGGCTACTTTAATTCTCATGCATCATGAAATGAATGATCATTTATATAGACATCGTACAGTCTGATGGGCCTTAAGATACTGACTGAACATCTGTCCTTAATTTTACTCTGGGAAATTGTGGACTTACCAGTAAGATAAATATAATTTTAAGGATAAGGCCAAAACAACAAACAAAACAAGCTAACTGGAATTAGTGACCTATAACTACACTAACAAAGAAAAGAGAGAAGAAAAAAAAACAGGTTTGTACCCTAGCTCCCTTCCTAGCCCAAAAACAGGGTTAAACAGAAATGGCATCCACCTCCCTACAGCTTCCAAATCAAAAATAATAAACAAAACACAAGTAGGCAAACATTAAAGTAGCTGCTAAGAGAGATGCTAATAATAGCAGCTACAAACTAAGCAACAAACTAAAAAGTGAAGGATAATACAAGTCTCTTAAACTAAAATAACAAAAAGTAAGTATTGAAGAATAGCACAATGAATAAAGAAACAAAACTAAGAAAGCAGAACACTAAGCAGCTCAACAACCACCAACTGAGACAACAGGCTGAGCAGAAGACAGGCAACGCTCTGGAGAAAGCTCTTGGGGAAAGTTCTCTCCTCTCTGGAAGCTGGAGCTCTGCTTCTATGCGGACTCACTCTTGATTGGTAAGCAGGTACAGCTGGAAGCAATCAAGAAAAAAAAACATGGAAAGAAAACACACATTAACAGAAAATATAATTCAATAAACACTTCCTGTGATGATAATGGATTGAGAGAGAGGACTCAAATGCACGTGCAATGATAAATGTCTTTTAATGAAACAAAGTCTGGCCACAGGTATTCCAACAAAAGCAAGGGAGATTAACTAATAGACTAACAGAAGATGACCCGTAGACTGGGTAGCACAAATGAACTGAGAAGACCTCTGTGGCAGGGGTGACCAGCAGGCTGGTGAGGCGGAGGTTTACGAGACTCACGGAGGAGCCGGCGGTCGGTCCTCGCAGAGCGGGGAGGCTGAAGCAGCTTTCAGCAGGTAAGGTTCTGTGGGTGCAAATGGTAAGCACAGCGTAACTCCAGCAGTGGTAGATAAACTACTACCCAAACCCCGTTTGACAAGATAGGACAGGACTACTAACGTGAAGACGCCAATAGTAGATACACATCAGTGACATCAAACAATCTGACAATGAGACAGGAAACAGAGAGAATAGAAGTAGCCAAGATAATGAGACAGGATGAGAAACAGGTGGAGGGAAATGAGCCTAATGGGAAGTGGAAACAGCTGCTAGAAAAGAAACGGAGAGTGATGGGAAAAGGAGAAGAGTTACCAGCAGAGGGAGACAGAGAAAGAAACAAGATCATGACAGGATCATGACAGTACCCTCTCCTCAAAGAGCGCCTCCTGGCGCTCCAGCGGAGGAACTCTGGCGAAACCGGAGGAAATCATCAATGAGCGAGGGGTCTAGAATGTCCTTGGGAGAAACCCAGCTTTCTCCTCAGGACCATACCCCTCCCAATCGACCAAATATTGGTGCCCACGCCCCCGACGGGGCATGTCTACGATCCTGCGGACTGTGTAGACCGGGGAGCCTTCAGTACGAACGGCAGAGAAAGACGCGGGAGGGGGGGAGCGGGAGACCGGCTTAATGCAAGAAACGTGAAACACCGGGTGAACACAACGAAGATTAGGTGGTAAACGAAGTTTGACGGCGACAGGATTAATGATCTTGACGATGCGGAATGGTCCGATAAAGCGGGGAGCCAGTTTACGAGAATCAGATTGGAGAGGTAAATTGGAAGTAGATAGCCATACTCTCTGACCAGAAACATAACGAGGGCTCTTGACACGCGATCTATTAGCATTGAGGCACAAGCGTCCTCTCGAACGACATAGGGCAGATCTAACCCTCCTCCAGGTTCGCTTGCAGCGACTGATAAAAGTTTGAACGGACGGACAGTTGGAATCGGTCTCCTGAGACGAAAATAAAGGAGGTTGATAACCGAGGCAACACTGAAAGGGCAAAAGACCTGAGGCGGAGGATGGGAGAGAGTTATGAGCATACTCTGCCCAGGGGAGCTGTTCGGCCCAGGACGTGGGGTTGCGAAAGGCTAGACTGCGGAGAATGCGGGCAACAATCTGATTGGCTCGTTCGGCCTGACCGTTAGTCTGGGGGTGAAAACTCGAGGAAAGGCTAGCTGTGGCATCTATGAGGCGGCAAAACTCTCTCCAAAACTGCGAGGCGAATTGCGGGCCCCTATCGGACACTACGTCGGTGGGTAGCCCATGAAACTTGAACACATTATCAACCATAATCTGGGCAGTCTCCTTGGCAGAGGGGAGCTTGACGAGGGGAATGAAGTGAGCCGATTTAGAAAAGCGGTCGACCACGGTCAGGATGACCGTATTACCGGCCGAGGGCGGAAGACCGGTCATAAAGTCAAGGGCTTTATGGGACCACGGGCGAGAGGGAACCGGTAGCGGCCGCAGGAGACCAGCAGGTGGGGAATTGCCCGCCTTGGTCTGGGCACAAATAGAGCAGGCGGCGATAAAACGATGCGCATCACGGTTTAAGGTCGGCCACCAGAAACGCTGGCGGATAAAAGCGACAGTGCCCCGAACACCGGGATGAGCAGCTAATTTAGAGGAATGAGCCCACTGAATCACAGCTAAGCGTGTGGGAACTGGGACAAAGAGGCTGCCCCTAGGGCAGTTATGGGGAGTGGTGACGCGAGAGAGAGCGCTCCTAACCTGTCTCTCGATTCCCCAAACCGTAGAACCCACCACCCGACCAGGAGGAAACATCTCCTCCCAAGGGGTGCAGGCGGTTGAGGAATCGAAAAGACGGGACAATGCATCCGGCTTACCGTTCTTAGAGCCCGGGCGATATGAAATGACCAAATCAAATCGCGTAAAAAACAGAGCCCAACGAGCTTGACGCGAGTTCAATCTTTTGGCGGAACGGATATATTCTAAATTGCGATGGTCAGTCCAAACAATAAAAGGGACAGTAGAACCCTCTAACCACTGTCGCCACTCACCCAATGCCAGGCGGATGGCAAGCAGTTCGCGATTGCCGATATCATAATTACGTTCTGCGGGGGAGAGACGGTGGGGAAAGTATGCGCAAGGGTGTATCTTGCCATCAGATGCTGACTGCTGGGAAAGAACGGATCCCACCCCTACTTCGGAGGCGTCGACCTCGACGATAAACTGTCTCGAAACGCGAAAGTCAGGAACGGGCCAGTCGACCACGGCCTGGACCTTAGTAGGGTCCATACTAATCCCCTCTGCCGAGATAACGGAGCCCAGAAACGTTATTGATGATGCGTGAAAGGAGCACTTCTCGGCCTTAACAAAAAGTCGATTCTCAAGCAAACGTTGGAGGACGTGGCGAACGTGCTGCACATGAATCTGGAGAGAGGGCGAAAAAATCGAAATATCATCGAGATAAATTGAGCATATCCCGAAGGGCGTCATTGATTAGTGCCTGAAAGACAGCGGGAGCGTTAACCAATCCGAGGGGGAGGACCCTATACTCGAAGTGTCCGAGGGGTGTGTTAAAGGCGGTCTTCCACTCGTCCCCCTCCCGAATACACACGAGATGATAAGCATTGCAGAGGTCGAGTTTGCTAAAGACCCTTGCCCCCTGCATGATATCAAAAGCTGAAGACATCAGCGGCAGGGGATAACGATTCTTAACGGTGATGTCATTCAGCCCCCGATAATCTATGCAGGGACGCAAAGAGCCGTCCTTCTTTTTGACAAAGAAAAACCCAGCGCCGGCGGGAGACGAGGACGGGACGATAGTGCCGGCTCTGAGAGATTCGGATAAATAATTCTCTAATGCTTCCCATTCAGGAGGGGGAAGAGAGTAGAGCCTACCCCGTGGGGGCGTGGTACCCGGGAGAAGATCAATGGCGCAGTCATACAGGCGGTGGGGCGGAAGAGACATAGCTCGGGAACGACTAAAAAACCCCTCGCAAATCGTGATACTCCTCCGGTACTCCCGCCAGATCTCCCATCTCCTCCTGAAAAACAGAAACAGAAGACACAGGGGAACAGCAGAGACTAGAAACTCAACATGATATGACAATTTCCAAGACAAAATAGACCCCTTAGCCCAGTCAATGTGAGGATTGTGGAGTTCTAGCCAAGGATGGCCCAGCACTATAGGAGTAAAAGGAGACTGAAAAATAAAAAAAGAGATTGTCTCTTTGTGGTTACCAGAAATAGTCAGAGTCAATGGAATCGTCTCTTTCTGTACCCTAGGTAGGGAACTGCCATCAAGGGAAAATAGAGGGGTGGAGTCGCTTAGATGTGTGAGAGGAATACCTTGTTGGAGCGCCCACTCCTCATAATAAAGTTCCCCTCTGCCCCAGAGTCGATCAAGGCAGTGCAGAAAGCTGACGACCCCGCCCACTGGAGATGCGCTGGAAGTGTCATACAGGAACTAGAAGGGATGGCCTTAGAGATGGCGCTCGCCAGTAACCCTCCTCCTACTGACGAGCGCTGGCTTTTACCGGATATGAAGACACAAAGTGAGTAGCGCTGGCACAGTACATGCAGAGGCGATTTGAAATCCTCCTCTCACGCTCCTTAGGTGAGATACGAAGACCTGCCAGCTGCATGGGTTTGGGGTCCGAGTGGGCGGGGCTGACGAGAGGCGGAGAGAAGAGCGTGTCCTCCAGGCGGTGAGCTCGGCGCCGTTGGTCAAAATGCCTCTCCACACGGATGGCCAGGTCGATAAGATCGTCGAGCCAGGTGGGGATCTCACGGACGAGGACCTCGTCCCGAACCTCAGGAGAAAGCCCCTCCAAGAAACCGGCGACCAACGCGGGTTGGTTCCATCCGCAGGTGGTGGCAAGGGTCCGGAACTCAATGGAGAAATCAGGCACGGACCGCCTCCCCTGCCGAAGTGTGGAAAGTCGTCGGGAAGCCTCTTCACCGTAGGTGGAGTGGTCGAAGACCCGGATCATCTCCTCCTTGAATATCCTGGTCAGATTGTTCTGTGATGATAATGGATTGAGAGAGAGGACTCAAATGCGAGTGCAATGATAAATGTCTTTTAATGAAACAAAGTCTGGCCACAGGTATTCCAACAAAAGCAAGGGAGATTAACTAATAGACTAACAGAAGATGACTCATAGACTGGGTAGCACAAATGAACTGAGAAGACCTCTGTGGCAGGGGTGACCAGCAGGCTGGTTAGGCGGAGGTTTACGAGACTCACGGAGGAGCCAGCGGTCGGTGCTTGCGGAGCGGGGAAGCTGAAGCACCTTTCAGCAGGTAAGGTTCTGTGGGTGCAAATGGTAAGCACAGAGTAATTCCAGCAGTGGTAGATAAACTACTACCCAAACCCCGTTTGACAAGATAGGACAGGACAGGACTTAACTAACGTGAAGACGCCAATAGTAGATACACATCAGTGACATCAAACAATCTGACAATGAGACAGGAAACAGAGAGAATAGAAGTAGCCAAGATAATGAGACAGGATGAGAAACAGGTGGAGGGAAATGAGCCTAATGGGAAGTGGAAACAGCTGCTAGTCAAGAAACGGAGAGTGATGGGAAAAGGAGAAGAGTTACCAGCAGAGGGAGACAGAGAAAGAAACAAGATCATGACAGGATCATGACTCTTCCTCTCCAAGTCAAAATTATGTAGTTATTATTATTTACTAATAGGTTCACTTTAGAATACTGTTTCAGGCTCTAAGTAATTCCTGCAGAATTATCTGATAATTCTTCATTAATTACTAATGGGTTCCCTATGTTTTCACTTTCCCTCAGTCCTTGCTTTACATATAGGAATTGAAGGAATGGATCATGTGGTAAATGCTAAGGAGGCAGACATACAGTACTGTATATAAAATATAAAAACTAAGGTAAGTTATCGCAAGGCACTGGAGTGGTGCTGGGGTTCCTATCGGAAGCTGATTTCTTACAAGCCAATTGACTACACAGACAAAACCTCTATAAAATGTATTGCATTTATTAATATTGCATTTTCATTCTACTACCTCTGCTGATAACATTTCTATGAAAGGATCACAATTCAATGTAATTGTTTATAACTGTTCATAGTTACTTCATAGTTATTTTAACTAGTAGATAATTAATAGTAGTTCTTCAGGAGGTATGACATAATACATTAGTTATTGATTAACTAACTGTTACTTACATGTACATTTATTCGTTTAGCAGACGCTTTTATCCAAAGCGACTTACAGATGAGGACAGTGGAAGCAATCAAAAACAACAAAAAGAGCAATGATATATAAGAGCTGTAACAGTCTCAGTTAGGTTAACACAGTACACATAGCATGGGATTTTAAATAATATAGCTAATAAATAAAAAGAAAACAGATAGAATAGAAAAAGAATAGAGCAAGCTAGTGTTAGGTCTTTATTTATTTATTGCTTTTGTTAATTGTATAATAAATGAAAGAAAACAGAATAAAAAAAGATTAGAAAGCTAGTTATTTTTTACTAGATTTACTTAACACAATCATAAAATTGTATTACATATTGATTAGTTAACACATCTTCCTTAGTAGTTAGTGAGTTTAGTGTTGATGAATAATTACCTGTTAGCTCTTCAATAATTCCTCATCAGTTATGCAGTAAGTAAGAAACAGTATTCTAAAGTGTTACCGCAGCACATATACACTACACACGCACAAACAGCTTGTATTCATACAAATCAGTTAACTCTGTGTGGTTTCCTGTCCAAAACACTGAAAGCAGAACTATAAAAGATATGAGTGAAGGGGTTTGTTTCACCACCACACAGTCTGGAATTACAACAGTGGGAAAAAGAACAAGGAAGTAACCTTTTAGTTTTTTTTTTACAGTGTACAAATGTTGAAGACTTTTTAACTCATTGCAGAGGACACCAGAAGAGAAGGAGTCATGCTCATCAGAAGTCTGTTGCACAGAGCCATCCATGATGGGACGATCCTGCTGAGAAACCATCAGAAATGCTCTACAGTGTGGAGAGAGACTCACCACTGCTCGGCTTTAGTTTACAGAGAACACTCACATGACATCGATACTGTGAGGTATGGACACATCACTGTTTACATACTTAAATTAGTTCATAGCAGTGGATTAAGTTGTACTGCAATGATAAGTAGTCTTATTAATAATAATAATTAATAATAATAACAATAATAATAATAATAATAACAGATTTGATGGTGAACTTTCGAAGCCAGACATTTACCTGATGAAAGTCATAACTGAAGTAGAAATGTGTGTTTGATGCATGAAAACAATGATCATTGGTTCTCACGTCAAGCACACACGTTTGAGCTTCTGTTTACCATATTTAATGGGCATAAGATAAAATAAAAATATAATGTACTTTTCAAGATGAAATAAAATTGATAAAAAAAGATTGTTAATTAAATTTGGAAACAGTATTTTTAAACCATGATTGGCATGATCCAGCAATCTGAATCAAAGTCATCTTGCTGTTGATGTTTTTTCTTAAGTTCCTGAATGTAAGTTAGGGAGACGCGAGCCCATCTAATCTTTCAATTAACAACCAGAGAATATAAGCAGCTGCTTATACCTCTCTCCAGTCTCAGCTGTTCCAGTGTCCCTCCACCTTCCCAATCTACAAGTTCATTTTAGGTACCTTGCCCTTTGTAATCATATCCTACATTAAGTCACTGTGGGGTTTATCAGACCACGAGGTAAAGCTGCTCATCGATCCCCTCATCAGTGAACAGCAAGCCAAATAGGTTAAGCGTAGTTTGCTAAAGATTACAAGGGCAAACAGACTCCATGTCTTGCTCTTTGGTACACACTGGATTAACTGCTGGACACTTGTGATATTGACGTCATTTGTCTTCAGGATGGAGCAGCTGCTGCTGCCTCCCGTAGGTGATCGTTCTGTGAGGCTCCACATGCTCGCAGCACCAGTCAATCCTGCAGACATGAACATGATCCAGGGTAAAGTCACCACTCATACACCTTCATGTCTGTTTACATCCTTTCATTTGTTAAATCAAATATTATTTCATAGAAATTCTGTTCTACTCTTTGGGGTGATGGAGGCTAAACATGATCTTGTCTCCATAGGTTCGTACCCGATCTTGTGCCCACTCCCAGCAGTGGGGGGGAATGAGGGGGTGGGCGAAGTGATAGAGGTGGGCAGTGATGTCACATCTCTCAGACCTGGTGATTGGGCCGTGCCCATAGATGCTGGCTTTGGTAAGGAGATATTCAGTGTTTCAATTTAGGGATTAAAAAAAATCAAAACCTTGAAGTCATCATGGAATTAAGTTCCAAAATATGTTTATTTCCAAGTGCATTGGAATGAATTTAAAAAATATTTAGGGTGGGTCTTAATTCTGCTAAATGAATAAATGTAAATGTAAATGTAAATTGTAAGGATTGAAATTTGAGGACAGGTGGTTAAAATACAGTGAATTAAAAACAGACCAACAGAACATTTCATCCTATAGCCTTTGGTTTCCTAAGATATAGGGAATGATTATTATTTATTTGATTTGGGGCTTGTTTTCAAATTTAAATTTAGTTTTGTTATTTACATTACATTCTATTTAAATTTTGTCATTTAGCAGACGCTTTTATCCAAAGAGACTTAGAAATGAGGACAAGCAATCAAAACCAACAAAAAAGCAATAATATGCAAGTGCTATATAAGTATATTATTATAGTTATAATTCAATTTCACAAAGAAATGTACAGCATTTTGTTCAAGCAATAATAAAAGGACATATTTAATTCAGAATTTGTCTTAAATATTATTTTTTTTTTTTTTTAAATCAAATCAAAATGAATTCAAAATCTTGAATCGAATCGTGAGTTGAGTGAATCGTTACATCCCTACATTACGTCAGACTTGTTCTCCTTCATTGATGAAGTTCATCTCCTCGCCGACTCAAGAAGTAGAAGAAGCAAGAAGCTCAGCTCAGCTAGCTGCTTACCATTGCTGAAGGAGCCACTGGTAGTGGAAGAAGCCAGCCACCCGGCACATCTAAAAGCTAATTTCTGAGCATATTTTCAGCAACATCGAATGCGTCACCTGACACGCAGAGGTTGTGGTCACTGAGAAGGCAAGCTCTCACTGCAAGAGCATGAGTCTTACCCTCCTCCACTTGCGGATCACCTTCTTTAATGAAAGTGGTCCTCCCCACTCTGCTATCCCATTTCCTTTATCACCTAGGAGACAGAAACAGCCGTTTTTAAGACTGGGCTCGAGTGACCTCATGCTAATGCAGCTCTCGCATTCTTCAGTTTCCCCCAACAATTAAATTTGCCTGTCTGCTTTACACGTGAGGTTCTGCACCCCTCTTCGGATGTGAACGGCTTGACATCCATCTGACAAGAAAACCATTGTTGATGACTGCATGTCAATAATGGCTTTGGATGCTGAAAAGTGATTTGCTCTGGCAAAGAGCTCAAACCCCTGCCTCTGATGGAGACAACATGACCCAGCAATTACAGCGAGCTGATCTGTGTTTTAACTAAGGGTGGACGACCTTGGCCTGTCTTGGTCGGCTCGGGAAGAGCCCACCCACGGCCTCTATGATGAGTGGTACCTGAAGGGATGCTGTCAACATTCCTCCTGCAAGCAGTACAATCATTTCCTGCTGGCAGTTCAAGATTCAAGTCAAGTCACCTTTATTTAAATAGTGCTTTAAACAAAACAGATTGTCAAAGCAACTGAACAACATTAATTAGGAAAACAAGATTCAAGATTCAAGATTTATATTTGTCACATACATGGTTATATGGAAAGCATGTGACCAGCAGTGAAATGTAAGTCAGGTCCGCTCCATGGACAGTGCAATTATTAAAGAGTACCAACACAAGAAAATTATATATACATATATTATGAAAAAAGTAAAATAAAAAAATAAGAATTAAATAAAGTGCTTATAAAATAAAATAAAATAAAAGGACACTATCCAGTAGACTTAATAAATATTGAGCAGGATTGTATAAGAGAATAATGTGCAACATTTTGTACAGGGTATTTACCTAGCAGCAATAGAATATTTTCTCTAAAATAAGAAAATAAAAATAAGAATTACAGAAATTGCTGTGTGCAAGTGAAAATGTCAGTATATTAAGTATCTCACTGATAATTAAGTGAAGTCATGTGGAAGTTAAGACACTGTGTTTGAGTTTTGGAGCCTGATGGCCTAGGGGAAGAAGCTCCTCCTAAGTCCTAAGGATTTTGCTATCAGGCCATGGAAGCGTTTACCAGATGGCAGCAAAATGAAAAGACAGTTACCAGGGTGGTTAGATTTGGAGGTGAAATGGCCTACTTTCACCACTTGAGGAAATCAAGAATCCAGTTGCAGAGTGAAGAATTCAAGTTGAGGTCCATGAGTTTAGAAGCTAGCTTGATGGGGACTATAGCATTGAAAGCTGAGCTATAGTTGATGAATAGCAGCCTTACATAGTTCCCATTGCAGCTATCAATGTGCTTGAAGGAAGATTGCAGGACATGAGAGATGCTGCACATCTATCCCCTCCATTGTCCATGAGGTTGAAAGTTCATGCAGAGCATCCATCTATGCCTTAGAGCACCACCTCAACCCTAGAAAACAGGGCTTATTCAACGGCAGGCAAGGCTGCCTCAGTGCTTCACGTGATGGCAGTGCTTCAAGTGTTCCAGACCAAACTTCTCTGCACTATGCTGTTCACAGTGACTGACCTGGTTCTGCACACTACTAAGGCCACTGTGCAGGCGATCGACAAGGCCATGGCCAATTTAGCAGTGTTGGAGCACCATCTTTGGCTGAATTTGACCTAGTTCAGGAGCACAGATTCTTGATCTTAGGCAGCTGAACCACTAATTTCTGAGATGGTCATTCAAGATGGTAACTTTAAAACAGATCCTCACACAAGTAAGTCCGAGGACTGGTTTCTGTCAGTGGATCTGAAAGACACTTAGTTTCATTTAGTTTAACATTCTGATAGCCCCCCATCACAGACAATTCTTGAGTTTTGCAATTGAGGGAGTGGCCTATCAGTACACAGTCCTGCCATTCAGACTGTTCCTGGCCCCACACACTTTTACAAAGGTGCGTAGATGTGGCTCTTTACCCTCTGAGACAGGTGGAAATCTGCATTTTGAACTACCTCGATGACAGGCTGATTTTAGCCAAGTCAGAATGGGAACTGATTGCTCACAGGCTGCTGCTACTCAGCCACCTGGAGCCCCTTAGATCCTACTGACGTCATGCAGATGGAGAGGAGAAGTGGTCCAAGCACTGAGCCTTGAGGAACCCCAGTAGCAAGAAGTTGTGACTTAGAAACCTCACCCCTCCAAGACACCCTGAAGGACCTACCTGAGAGGTAGAATTTGAACCACAGAAGTGCAGTTCCTGAGATGCCCATCTTTTTGAGGGTGAACAGGAGTATCTAGTGGTTAACTCGGTGAAAAGCAGCAGACAGATCCAGCAAGATGAGTACTGAGAATTTGGAAGCTGCTCTTGTAAGTCGCAGGACTTCAGTAACGGAGAGGCCGCTTTTGAAGCCAGATTGGTTGCTGTCCAGGAGGTTGTTCTGTACCAGAAAAAAAGAGAGTTGGTTGAACACAACTTGCTCAAGTGTCTTTCCAATGAATGGAAGAAGAGACACTTCAAACTACAATCCTGTAGTTTTCTAAAAGTGCTGGATTTAGAGATGGTTTCTTAAGCAGAGGGCTTACTCGAGCCTGCTTTAATGCTGTGGGAAATGTACCAGAGTGAACAGAGTTGTTAGTAATGTGAGTAAGTGATGTTATGACTGAAGAAGAAATGGCCTAAAGGAGGTGAGTGGGGATAGGATCAAGTGGACAAGTAGTAGGATGAATGGAAATGATAAGTTTGAAACGTCTGTCTCCGAGAGTGGAGAAAAGGATGAGAGCGAGTGCGTATTAGTCGTAATCAAGTTATCATCAGTCTGCGTTGTGGAGAATTGGTAGCAGATCTATAGCCAATTCTCCTATCCTTTTAAGGCACAAGTCATCACCATTCTAGTGCTCAAAAATCCAGATGGTGAGTGGGGTCCCAATCCACTAAGAGTGTATGTCGAGCGCTATGGCCTGTTTGCACACTCAGAGCAGCTCTTTGTGTAACCCTAAAAGGCTTCTGGTTACGAAGTGGTGTGGATAATGGATGTTATAGCCTTGGCACAGATTTTGTCTGCTAAGTTCTACCTACTTCCCTTTTGCAAGTGGAGAGGGTTATGTTATGTAGTCTTCAGCTTAAACAGCTTGGGTCTAATTATTGGTATTTACGTTTCTTTTCCTAAAATCACAAACATCACACACAAAAAAACTGCAACCAAACACAAAATTATTTAGCTATGAAGAAAAAAAACATGTAATGTGATTAGTTTAGGAGATAGTATGTCGGCAAGTGCTTGTAAGTAGTACCGGTAACAACCACAAAAAACAAAACTCAAGAACAATCTAAAACACGTCCAATCTAGGGAGAGATTAACCAAAACAGGAACTCCTCTGGTGTGGTGGCAAACTCCCGTAACCTCCATATCCTGTGAGCATACTTGCCAACCTTGAGACCTCAGAATTAGGGAGATATTAAAAAGGACCGGGGTGGGGGGGGGTTGTGTGTCGTCATATATATCACATACACAAACGATGTGTCGTCATATATAATATCACATACACAAACGCAAAGAAAAATGTAATTCATTTATTTGACAAATTCAATTCCTTAAGGCCTCTCCTCAGGAGGTTAGACCCTAATTTGTTAGCTACTGTAAATGAAGAGATATGAAATAGCTAGATCTTATCAATAAACATTTATTAATTCATAGCCTAATGCAACAATTACATAAGTAAACTCTCAAAACATTATAATTATGACATTTCATTTTTAAATTTTCATGTAACAGTCTTAAGCTAAATAAATAGCTTATCTTGCCTTTCATTTCAGACGTCTGCTTCTAGGGGCCGTTCACATATCACATCTTTTTCGCGCTCAAGGTCGTTATTTCAACCGTAGGTGCGCGGCCGCGGTGAGCACGCTCATAATGGAAGCAACGTGGTGCGATACTTTTTCCAGGCGGGTTTTTCCTTCTAATCTCCAGAAATATATCTAGTAGTAAAGCTAATGCGAGCCGAGGTGAGGCTAGAAATCAATTAATCCTTTGCTGATACTTCTTCGTCTTCATCGTGGAGAGCGCAGTTTGGTTGCATAGCAACGACAGATGCCATGGGAGCGCAAGCGTTTGGTCTAAAACGGCGCCCAGTGACGGATGGTGTAGCAATATTGTTGTCCGGGGGGAAATCGGAAGAAATTCGGGAGAAAGGTCGGTCCGGGAGATTTTCGGGAGGGGCTTTGAAATTCGGGAGTCTCCCGGAAAATTAGGGAGGGTTGGCATGTATGCCTGTGAGTGCTCTGGTAGACTCTACAACAAGAAATAGATCCCACTCCATTGTTCCAAAGTCAGGGCCGTAGCTGGGGCTTGCGGGGTCCAGGTTGTACCAGTAAGCCCTGTTTGTAATAGTTTAATTTATATGTTCATTCTATTTATTTATTTGTGCTAATTGCACAATGTTTAAGTCGTTTCATGTTTGTAGGTGTCCAGGTACAGAAAACAAATAATTAAATATAAAATAGCACTGCATAGTCTTCACTGTAAAAATTAAATTAACAGTCAAACCAAAATGTATTCAGACACGTTCAACATTTCTCACATTATCACAGTTTATTTGCTCTAGTTTAAGAAATGGTAATAAAATATGACGAACTGTCAGAACAAATTCATCTTGATAATGTTAGATAACTTTGATAGAAAGATATGTAATGGATTACAATCAACCAAAACTTCAGACAACTGTTAGTATGACAATTTTTACAAAACTATCAATACTTTGTTGAACATTTACCAAGCAATGCTTAATTTTGTTCAGTCTATGGTGTGAAAAGGTTGCATTAGCAATTTAGGAAAAAAAACACGTAACCAAAACATGGTGAGGTCAAAGTGTCTGAATAATTTTTGGTCCCATTTTTTTTTTCTATCAATCTCACTAGTAGTCCGATGTATGAAGATTTTTTGGGTATAATATGTCAAAGCTCGCTTTATTTTGCTATGCTCTCTTAACTAAATTAATTATAGTGTCCTACACCTACTACTAAAACTTAAAAAAAAAATATTTCTTTCATTTTCTTGGATTAACATTACAGCAGCTAGTAGCTAAATTAGTCGCGGTCACGGAGACAATGAAGGATCAAATATAATACACAATCTGATATTTCTCTTAACAGTTTACTTTCACTTAAGACATAACCGACAGTTTTTTCGAACATCCTTTCCAAAACGGGTATTTTGACTTATTTTGTATATTTTTGTCGGTACAAGAGCAAAAAGAGGCAAATTCTGTGTTTAAAAAGTGTTTTGAGACGCCTCTCTCTCTG
Source organism: Carassius carassius (assembly GCF_963082965.1). NCBI lineage: Eukaryota > Metazoa > Chordata > Actinopteri > Cypriniformes > Cyprinidae > Carassius > Carassius carassius. Next base: position 32,362,379 of record NC_081772.1, read on the forward strand.
CGTGAGCCCTGAAAACCTGAACGCCATGGTGCTGCAATTGGCTTTTTCACATCTTTTTCTGTTTGTTTAAACTGCTATTTGGATTTGTTCGTTCAGGTGCAGGAGGAAGTTCGAGGAGAATTTCGCAGAGGAGAGCTCGGTTCGGTGTCGCTGTCTGTGAGACGTGGCTCTGAGACTGAGATGCGCGCTCACCGAACACAGCGCGCGAGCTGAGATTTTCCGCGTCTTGTGTTTGAATGATTTAAACTCCTTTGAATGTTTAAATTGGAAAGTGGTCAGGCTTAAAAACCCATGAAAATTATAAGCTTTCGTGACGACACACAGCAGTGTCCTGGTCGTCTTTTTAGGCTGGCCTCAGCCAGTCGGTTGAGATCATTGGGGGGCCCCCCCTCGGCCGTGGGCCCCTATAATCGTCACCACCTTTTACCCCACTTGGGACGGCCCTGTCCAAAGAGTCCATTTATATAACGTGATTATTTAGCCCAGGTGTAAATCCACGTCAGCCAAACTAAACCCAAACTCAAGAGCAAATCACAGAGTGACTCGGATGGGTCACATCACTGTTTCCCTTTAGACTAGAGGGTTATGTTATGTAGCCTTTAGCCTAAACGGCTTGGGTCTCATTATTGGCTCATACTTACAGAAGCCCTCAGTACAATTGCTCTGGGGTGGGCTCGCTGTGCGGCTTCATTCTGTACTTTCTTATAGCACAGCAATATTGTATAAGTGTATCAAAGCAAGAGGAGAGACCATTCCAAAGGGAACGCTCCATTTAATAACATAACCTTGGTTCCCTGAGATAAGGGAATGAGTGTTGCGTAGGCTGCCATGGTATAAGGCTGCATGTGAATCAATCACTGTCACTTCAGTCGAAAGATTCTGAAAAAAAGGCTATATATATGACTGAGTTAACCTATATGCCTGTGCAATCTAGAGTGTCATGACATAACTTTGTATTTCATTTTATTGACTGCGCAGTTGTGTGTTTGTCAGGTACATGGCGGACAGGTGCTGTGTGTGAAGAGGATGAGCTCATTACTGTTCCTAAAGACATCTCTCTTCTGGGGGCCGCCACCATCTTCGTGAATCCCTGCACTGCATACAGGATGCTGCATGACTTTCAAACACTCACCCCTGGTATGAAAACTCATGTAATGGTTCATTATTTCTATCTTACCAAATCTTATCCATGGCTATCAGTGGTTTGTTATGATCTGTAGGTTGTACAGTGATTCAGAATGCCTCGAACAGTGCAGTGGGACAGGCTGTGATTCAGATTGCTGCAGCACTGGGCCTGAAAACCATCAACATCATCAGAGACAGGTACAGAAGACTTTTGGAGCAAGAGGCAACAACAGGCAACAAATTCATTACAGAGAAAGAAGTATGTTGTAATAATCTCATGTGATATAAAGTCCCATATAATTAATTTCTCAACTGTTTCTTGAACTCAGACCAAAGTGTGCTGAGTTGATTGTTGAGCTTCAGTCACTGGGAGCTGATTATGTGGTGACAGAAGAGGAAGTCATGTCAACAGGGCTTCATCGTGTCTTTGAGGTGGGGAATTCTGTTCTTTCGCAACAAAATACATTTTCAGTGATTTCTGCAGAATTGCATAAACACAGAAACTTTTCTTAGGAGGTTCCCAAACCTGAACTGGGCTTGAACTGTGTAGGAGGCTTGAGCGGAGGACTTGTGTTCTCAAATCTTGAGTAAGTGTCACACATATTGCAGTTTTACAGTAGTTCATAAGAAAATGACTGTGAATAATAGGAGGGTGCTGACGACTGTCCTCTTGTATCTTCAGTTATGGAGGCACAATGGTCACATACGGAGGTATGGCCAAAAGACCCCTCCAGATCCCTGCTGTGAGTTTATGATCTTCATGTACAGTATTTTATTTTCTGTGTTATCAACAGTTTAACTTGTATTGAACCTTGAACGTTCCTCTTTATAAAACAAACTCTGTAAACATTTATATATAATTTCCTGTCATGCAGAAATCCTTTATCTTCCACAATGTGACTCTAAAGGGCTTCTGGCTGACACAGTGGAAAAGAAAACACAAGGAAGGTAAACCAACAAACACAATACTACTTGAAAGTCAAATAAAGGGTTGAATCAATATGACATTTGCATTACATTTACATTTAATTTAGCAGACGCTTTTATTGAAAGCGACTAACAGATGAGAACAGTGGAAGCAATCAAAAACAACAAAAAGAGCAATGATATATAAGTGCTATAACAAGTCTCAGTTAGCTTAACACAGTACAACTAGCATGGGATTTTAAATAATATAATATAAAGAAAACAGATAGAATAGAAAAAGAATAGAGCAAGCTAGTGTTAGAGATCTTTACACATACACACACACACACACACACACACACACACACACACACACACATACAATTGCATAATAAATGAGAAGAAAATAGAATACAAAAAGATTAGATAGGTAGTTAGATTTTTTTAAAGAATAGAATTAGAATAGAGAGTGCTAGAGTTGAAGGGTCAAATAAAGATGGAAGAGATGTGTTTTAAGCCGATTCTTGAAGATGGATAAGGACTCAGCTGCTCGGATTGAGTTAAGCAGGTCATTCCACCAGGAGGGAACATTTAATTTAAAAGTCCGTAAAAGTGACTTTGTGCTTCTTTGTGATGAACAATCAAGCGACGTTCACTTGCAGAACGCAAGCTTCTAGAGGCACATAAGTCTGAAGTAACAAATTTAGGTAAATGGGTGCAGAGCCAGTGGTAGTTTTGTAGGTAAACATCAATGCCTTGAATTTTATACAAGCAGCTATTGGAAGCAAGTGCAAATTGATAAACAGAGGTGTGACGTGTATTCTTTTTGGCTCATTAAAAATTAATCTTGCTGCCGCGTTCTGAATTAATTGTAAAGATTTGATAGAATTGGCTGTAAGACCTGCCAAGAGAGCATTGCAATAGTCCAGCCTGGACAGAACAAGAGCTTGAACAAGGAGTTGTGCAGCATGTTCCCAAAGAAAGGGCTTGATCTTCTTGATGTTGAATAAAGCAAATCTGCAGGATCGGACTGTTTTAGCAATGTGGTCTGAGAAAGTCAGCTGATCATCAATCATAACTCCAAGGCTTCTAGCTGTTTTTGAAGGAGTTATGGTTGATGTGCCTAACTTGATGGTGAAATTGTGATGAAATGATGGGTTTGCTGGAACCACAAGCAGTTCTGTCTTGGCAAGGTTGAGTAATGACAAACAACAAGCAATAGTTGACGAATATGAATATGAAGAATCTGTAAGAACATGGTTGTGTCATATCTTGATGTCCTGAGATGACACTCGTGTATTCTTTGCAGATAAAGCCCAGCTGAATGCCATGTTGAATGCCGTGTGTGACCTCATGAGAAGTGGACAACTGTCTGCACCACACTGCATCCAGACACCATTTCACCAGTACACACACGCGTTACAAGCCACTGTGCAATCACACGGCCGCAAGCACGTTCTTATCATGTAGAAAACAATAAAACACCATGTTCTTCCGATCCTCTGCAGAACCACATTGGACATCATGAAAAAATGTCTACAACTAAACATGCTTTATTCTTCAAAACCCTGCATTATACTTCTTTCCATGAATGTAATGGCTGTCTGTTGGTCAGTGCAGGGCATTTGGAAAACAGCACATGTGTCAGTGCATTTCATTGTTTTTATTGATTTAAAAGGGTTTGTGTGGGGTTCAAGGTTTATTAAATATCATATGTTTCATATCAATTTGATTTACGGAGTGTTTTCTGTCTGGTGTCACTATTAAAACTTGTCCATCTTTCAAAAGTGTCTTTTGTTTGAGGATGTGATATACTGACATTAGCATGAATACTAAATATACTTCACATCTACAGTAGCGTTTTCATTTACTGTTACATTTTTCAAACATCACTTCATCATTTCAACTACTCAGAAGAGATGCTATGCATGGAACATCAAGCTTCATGTATGTCTAGTTTAATTGTATCAGAGTTAAAAAAATTAATTTTATGGCAATCACAAGCCAAAACCTTAGGGATCAGTCTCTAAGGGCAGAAACTGCATTTTGACCAATGAAAAGTCCTGTCCTTCCTGGGCTTGGTACTAGAGGTCTGTCTTCTTACCCTCTAAGAGGTGTCCGACTGTTGTCCTAGTTTCCTTGTGTACTTATATCCAAAATGTAGAAAACCTTTGCTAATTATTGTGGTCAGAGAGGGGGACCTGGAATGTGCTGCTCACTATAATGTATTCTGCTTTCCAGCACTCTGGCATAGGCTTTACCCAAGTAAATTGTGATCGCTTACTATCTGGGACACACTCTCTCGGTCCCACATTTTTTAAATGAAAACCATCACACTCATCTGCCAATTGCCAGCAGCTTTCCCTGAATCCAGTGTGATGTTGAGCCACCGTGTTGACCGAGGCAGCCCAACTACATCCAGGACCTTCATCATCTCACCCTGCCTCTTCTTGTGAAGGCATGTTCTTCAGGTTCATAAGATCCTCAAACCCTCCAACTGCAGGCTACATCACTGTTCAGGGTAGTGCCATATTTCATTTTTGACAGGAATGAAAACAAGGCCGTGAGGGACTGAAGTACAGTGGCTTTAACGGATTGCACTGTTGTTTAACAACATACCAATAGTTCGGCTGATAAAACATCTTTCTGGAAAATACTTTCTGTAGACAAACTCCATAAAACAGTTTTGAGTTTACATTCAAAATGACATGATCTTCAGTGCAGGCCATTGTAAAGACTGTAAGTCTATTCCTAAGAGCCTCATTTTCATCCGTTTAATTCCACACCAGTCCTGGTAAATGAGTAAAGACAGAAACATGCATCGATTTTCCTTCTACAAACTGAACAGTTTCACTTACAATCAGGCCAGGGAATAAAATCCAGTGGATGGAGATTAATTACAAATTTATTTATGAAAACATTTAGTGGTTATTTTAGAGGCATTAAAACAGTCATTTCCACCATATTCACAGTGTTCCAGCACGATGAAAGCATGACATCAGCAACAGATGTAGCGATAAGAAATAAAAATCACAGTTCAAAACTACTCATTGAAATGACATCCGCATTGCTGTAAATAAAAACACAGACAAGGTCCGTTTAAGTGCCACGTGTTTCCCTCCACTGAAGTACTTCATGAGGTCTGAGGTCCAGTTGTTTCAGTCTCGAATCCTTTACAGATATACAGTATCATCTGACTTCCATTATATTCTCCAACATGAAAAAAGTAGATCCAAGATCCCTGGGAGTGTATGAACATGTAAAAGAGTGCAAACGTTTACTGGCAGTGAGGGGTTAATGCATCATGTGACTGATTTAAAGCAGAGATTGAGATCACTCACATGTAATCAAATGATTAAGGAAGAAATGTATGAAATGTAAGTGTACCTCAGTACTTGACTTGTCTGAGACAATATTTTCATGCAATATTTACAATTTAAATCTGAATGAGATTTGTGGATGGGTGCATCTCATAAAATCTATAAAAAAAACATATCTGGGTCAAGTTAATTATCAAGGAAATTTGCTGTTGTTGTTTTATACATCACACAGACACAAAATATAAAAAAAACATTATTTGCATTGTAACAATGGTCACGATAATTAAACATATCCCCAGGTCCTTACTGCCTTAATACAGAAGACTGCTTACCTCAATGAGAAAAACACTAAATATTACTGAAAGAGTTAAATATTTCACTCCTTTAACAGTAGTGAGAAGGTAATGAGAACGAGAATTACAAAACAACCCAAAAGAAAACCTGCTGATGCCACAATAAGAAGAATTCGGAGTGGAAATGTGTTGAATTATGATGAAAATGTTACAAATGCAAATGTTTTAAAAACAGCCAACAAACAGCCAGCAAAATAGACTTTATTGGGTAATTTAGTCTCTGAATTTTTAGTATCAAACAACCTATCATTCACAAGTGATTCAAATCTGCCAAACCAGACTAAATCACCACAGACACTATGAGCTTTTGTTGGCTTTTACTATAAAGGATGTTCACACAACTGCAGCTGAAAGCCGTATCGGTGTAGGTCATAGTGTTTGAACAGTGGGAGAGGACGACTGAATGTGTGTCCGAGACGGGCTAGGCTCTGAATCCTGCTGCTTTCCCTTCGTGGTGACTGTAAGGTGCAGGGCATGATGGGTTGATGTGGGACGTCCAGTCAGATTTAATGACCCACTCTGCACTGGGGTTGAGCTCCAGGAGAGCTGTGATGTACGTCTCTTCATCCAGACACCTCTCCTCTAGACAAACACACACAGCACATACAGAGTCAAAACTCACTGCTCTTTCTAGCGCTCTATCTGAATGTGTTCGGTGTATGGCTGCTCTTATTTGTGCAGGATGCTGCTGAAAATCCTGTCATTTTAGTGGTCTAGATCTGTATAAAAGGACGGCACGCCTGGCATTGCTCGCTCACTCTCAGATGAGAGCGTTGTATATTTGCTGTGATTTAGTGGTGATCTGTGCAATTATTACTGAAGGAGAATAAAGCCTATATGAAAAATACAGTTCGAGCTTTTGACATCAACAAGTGTTTCTCCATTCTTATATGTCAATACAAAAAGTTGAAGTTGAAGATCTATTTATTTTACGATCCTATTCCTAATGGTTTGTGTGGTTAATGATATTTTATGAAATGCATTTTGTATTGTGTGGCTGTAATGAATGCGATGCTTCTTAGACACTCACTGATGTTTCCTCCCATCTCATAGAGACACAGATCTTCTCTTTTCACAGACAGAGACCTGTGACACAACACACAGTCAAACTCACGGAGCACAACATTTCACACGCACCACTAGAAGAAGAATACTCCGACTACACCATCAGAGCCCGAGCGTCACTGGTGGAGTCACTGAAGATGAGCTTATTAAAGCGGATCGATCACTCGTGTGTGTGTGTGTGTGTGTATGTGTCTGCTCACCTCTCCTGACTGAGGAAGTGCATCAGAACATCAGAGGCCTTTAAATCCTCCGTCAGCTGTACAGACATGGACCCCTTCGAGAACTGAGGAGCCTGGACCCTTATGAAGCCTCCTTCAGCCTGAACACACACACACACACACCGAACACACCATAAACACACACACACACCGAACACACTGCTGCCGAACATGTACAGCAAACCGTCCTCTGTCCTGGGACACACACGCAAACAACAATCTACATTTTTAAAGGAACAGTTTGTTGAAACTAATGAGATAAGGTTTGCATTTATGTTCAGTTCCATATGATCTGGATATAGAGAGAATATGGAGATAAAAATAGCTCGGTTTTGTTCAGAGACCCAGACTTTGTTGCAGATTCTGATATATATGATGAACAGTGTAGCATAGACTTGCATAAAATGATCTAAATATCTGTCATCATCTCCAATAATCTAAAGTAAGACGATGTTTAGATGATCCAAACATATAATGCAATGCAATCCAGTGAGGACTGAGAGATGAAGAAACAAACGCTCCTCAGAAGATCCTGAGGATCAGATTTGAGACTCTAAAACATGATTGATGGAGAATCAAGTAAAGCTGAGCTGCTTCAGTCCAGAAAGAGTTCATCTGGAGATATTACTGACCTTATTCTGACCTTTACTGGATCACAATCAGACAAGATCTGAAGCTGGACGCTTGTACAGTTACAGTAAAAGAGCTTTGACGAATAGATCGTGTGAAACAGGTTTAACAGCCATGTTTTGATCATATTGATCATCATTTAAACTTGCATATCAGGCTTTACAGGGTTACCATACAAATCAAGTGTGTGTATCTGCAGGATAACACTTGGAGAGCCTTATCTCCTATATTCAGCCGGCGGTTCAGTTGTGTCACACACAGCAGATGAAGGAGAGGAAACATGTCCTTCAGCTCAGTGTCCGTGTGGCTCCTCTCACCTCACTGTTTTTCTCCTGTTTGTCGGAGGCTCTCTCGCGGTCGTATGCCATCTTCTTCAGTAGTTTTTTAACCGCTCTGTCTCGGTTCATCTTCCGCTGGTTCTCCGTGTTGTGTTTGCGCACCTGATTCAGGATGAACTTGGGAATCTGAGACACAAGACCAGACTCATCTGAGCACCTCCGTCTCCCAGCTTCACATACAACTCTATTACATTTCTACAGCAGTAGAGTAGTGACTTCACAGACAGTGAACTAACTGAAGTACTAAAACATATGATTTTATGAATCAAGGACGCATTCAATTGATCAGAAGTGATGGTAAATACATTTATAATATTACAAAAGATTACTATTTTAAATAACCGCTGTTCTTTTGAACTTTCTATTCATCAAAGTATCCTGAAAAATAAAATGCATCCACAAAAACATATAACTTAAATATAACTGTGTTCAACATTGATAATAAATGCAATGTTAATAAATGTTAAATATATGCAGCCGATCCCAAACTTTTAAAGAGCAGAGTGTTGCAGCTTTCTATCGTGCACGTCAGATCTGAGACGACTGAGAGCGGACAGTCTCTCTGAACACTGGTGTGAGGTGAGGAGTGTACCGTCCAGAGGAGCTTCTGGTAGCGGACGAGCAGCCTGACGATGTTAGCCGTGCCCGTGGCCATAGCAAACTCCTGCTGTTCACTGATCTTACTGCGGAAGCCCTTACACATGAAGATGTTGGGCGCCATCACCACTGCAACATTGTTCAGCGTCATCTTATTCCTGTCCTTATGGTCGGTCACTCTCTGGAAGAACTCCATCAGAGCCTGAGACACAGAAACAGCGCTCAAACACCCCTGAGATGAGACGGTTGACACGTCTCTGTGTGAGTGGAGGTGTGTGGTACCTTGAGCGTGTCTCGGTTGGGTTCGGGCAGCAGGAGCACCAGCAGATTGAGAGCCTGCAGCTGCTGCTTCTTCGTGGGCAGCTCTGATCAGAAGCAGCACAATCAGACACACACACACACACACACACACAGTAGAGAGTCATGTGGTGGGACTCACTCAGCACGGAGATGAAGGCGCTGAAGTACTCGACGGTCAGCAGAGGATAGGGCAGCTCTCTGATGAACAGCTTCAGGAGGCTGGCCGCGTCGTGCTGTTTCAGACTCGGCCACGGGAACACACCCTCGTAAAACTTGTGCTCCAGCTCATGACACACGGCCTGGGAAACACACACCACCTGAAACATTAGCGAGCGTCCAGTCGCGTCACAGAGAAGACCTGCAGGTGTGTGTCTGACCTTCACTCTAGTAGCGGCTCCAGGGATCCGCAGCACACCCTCCGTGTCCAAACCCTGCTGCTCGATGTGACACATCAACTGGAAAACAAACAGTTCACATCTGTGTGTTTCACAGTCTTTCAGCGCTGCTTTATATTCACTGATCACAGGGAATATGTAAAAAAGCTTTGGGGTTGGGAAGATTTTCAAAAAATGTTTTAGAAACAGGTTTCACTATTTATCTGATAAATAAATACAGTAATATTGTGAAATATTATTATTATTTAAAATCATCTGTGTAGGTGCACTAGCAGTCAAGAGTTTGGGGTCAGTAAGACGTGTAATGTTTCTTAAAGAAGTCTTTTCTGCTCATCAAGACTGCATTTATTTGGTCAAAAACACAGAAAAGAAAACCGTAATCTTGCAAAATGTTATTACAATATAAAATAATGGTTTCTATTTTAAAATCCTTTACAAATATAATGTATTTCTGTGATGCACAGCTGTATTTTCAGCATCATTCCTCCAGTCTTCAGTGTCACATGATCTTCAGAAATCATGAAAATATGAAACATTTCTGATTATGATCAGTGTTGAACACAGTTGTGCTGCTCAATATTTCTGTGGAAACTGTGATACATTTTATTTTTCAGGATTCACAGGTGAATAAAAATACATAAAAAGTATATTTACTGTCACTTTTGATCAATTTAGTGTGTAATTGCTGAATAAAAGTATTAAAAGTATTAATGACTCAACTTTTGAACCATAACACATAACACAAATACAGACAGACAGAAAGAAGGTTGTGGTTGGTGGCCAGGACAGATTTCTTGCATGAAACTCAAAATAATTGAGTAGAGATATTGTAAAGGTGCTGGGACTGAAAGGATGTCCGGGAGATCGGAGCACCCCTGGTCCTGGTGTTCTGGCTCTCTCTCTTACCTGCTGCAGGATGAGAGGCACTCTGGTCCCCGGCATCCTCCGCTGGTCTTGTTCCAGCAGCGTAGAGAGAGAAACACCGAACAAACCCGACTCTACAGAAGACGAAACAACACAGTCTCAACCAGCTTCACCTCAGATACAGCCAAAAGAGGATCCATAATCAGATCCAGTGCTCACGTTCACACACAGTGAGAGAGCGGACATGAGAGCGCTCTATTTGATGGGCTTTGTGAGTGTGTGTCTCCTGAAAGGTTTCAAAAGTCTAGTGAACATAATCTTGTTTGGCATTAGGCCACAGATCTTTTCTCAGATGCAGTCATTTGATTCTGAACACATGTCAGAGGCACTGACCTCTCACTTTGACCTTGAGAGCTTTATGAGCCTTCACCTCGATGCCACACGTGTCGAACAGAGCGCTCATCTCGATCAGAACAAGCCTGCGAACCTTCTTCATGTCCTCAGCGGAGAGATCGCCTACTCTTGTCTGTCCGGTCTTATCCTGAGACACTCTAAAATCCTGAGACAGACAGGAATTATCACATGCACACATTTATAAACTGCTATATGTTGGTATTCTGTGAATTTTTTAGCTGATAAAGCATCCACCAAAGAATGGTGTATCTGACCAATCATTCATGTCTGGAGCACAAACACCGCACAGACTCGACTTCATACTAGTGTTCAGAACGCTGAACTAAATATAAGGACACTTAATTTAGGGACCAATTCTCACTATCAACTAGCATGCATATTACTAGCATATTGGCTGTTTATTAGTACTTATAAAACACATAATAATGCCTTATTCTGCCAGATACATTAATCTGACCCCATAGCTAATCGTAACAACTACTTTACTTACTATCAATAAGCAGTAAATTAGGAGTTTATTAAGGCAGAAGTTATAGGCATGCAGTGGCACAGACTGTCCAGCAGAGGTCAGGTGTACTCATTCAGATCAGAGATCCACATTAGTGTCAGTTCAGTCTCTGACTAATACCACATTTCTGCACATATTCAGTCAGATCAAAGGTCTCTGTGAGAAACATTGGCATTCTTTATCCTCAAGCAGCCAATCAGAGCAAGTCATCTCTTGCACTCGGCTTACTCTGATGCATACACTTTGCGCACACACACACACACACACACACACACACACACACCAGATGAGTGAATGTCTGACTCACAGGTAACCTGTCGTCAGCTTCATTCTGGGGCTGGGTAACCTTCAACCCTTCTTTGTAGGTAAGTGCTTGCTCAGAGAAGGACACCTCCAGGTTAATGTCTGTCTCAGCGTCAGCTCCGCCCCCTGGAGCATCAGGCCCCGCCCCATTACCTAACCAAACATTGAACACATCCACAATAACATCTGGTGACTCTGAGCTGATCTCTGGAGTGTAACACCTGTGAAAGAGGCTCAGCACTGCACTAAACCCTGCACTATGAGCAAAGCACGCCGAACATAGCAATGCTAGAATGTGTAGCAACAGAAAACCAATCATTAACTGAATGCCTCATGCACTATTTTAAGTTTAGTTTCAGTAACTGAGATTTGTTGTTGTTGTGTGTAGTATGTTTCCAGCAGACTACTTTTCCATAGATCTGAACCGTCACAACAGTGGATGCTGTACAAGTAGGTAAATAAGAACATTAACCCAATGTTTAAGAATTTAAACTGTGAAATGTCAAAATGTACCAACCCAGGACTGATTACAAGCCCAGGGTAAAGTATGAACACTGTAAAACATACTAGATAACCCAGCAGTGTAACAAGCTCATATGATGATTAGAAATTACTTCACGACACCTCTATCATATTTACTTGTATTGGTCTATTGTCAGTTATTATATATATATATATATGTGTGTGTGTGTGTGTGTGTGTGTGTATACACACACACACACAAACACACACACACACACACACACACACACACATAATAACATGTTCCGCTTATATCTATGTACAGACGACATACAAAGTAAAATATTTGAATTCAGGACATCCCAGCATTTCTTTGAATGTGTTGTTCTGTCATTTGAGTTCGCTAATTTTTGTCAGTTAAACACTACATGTGAACATATTCATGAATCCACAAAACAGAAGAGGCATTACACTAACTCATGACACTTACCCAGTCCTTCCACTTCCTGTTCACTGCTCCCACTTCTTCCTGTGGATTCAGCCTGGTCCTGTCAGAGAAAGAGAGGAACAGTAAATGAGTGACACTGATCATGTGAGTGTTTGTCAGATGTTCTTGATGCTCTCCTGATGGTCTGCATCAGATCATGTTCATGTTCTCCATTCGGATGAGCGTCTTCTCATTGACTCAGACTTTCAGTTTTTACCCTATTGATTATTTTGGTCTGCATCTAGCATAAAAATAAATCACAACTTGCTGCTGTCCTTAATAAACCGCTCAAAATGACACAATGTGATTTCTCACACATCCTTCAGTCTGGAAATAATCCTTCACTTCCACATTTTCTGAGTTACTCATTACACTGTGCTGAAATCTTCATTAACAAGGAACAACTGTGTAATTTGTGACCTGTAAAAATGTCAGAGAGTTTTTTATACCAGAACCATTTCCAGTTTTTTGTCCCAACTGTTTAAATTCACGATTTATATCCGATATCTGTGTTTATAAGAATCCTCAATCAAACTGAATGATTGCATTGTGATTGCTTTTAGCGACACGGTTGACCCTCTGGTTTTGTATTGCTGTTCTAGGACTAAACGAGAGAGAGAGAGAGAAAGCATTTTCATTACGGGCAAACCTGTCGCCCTCGCACTAAGTTCTGAGGGGAACTGGGTATTTGTGTTTGGACAAAGGTTGGATGTCCAGATATCGGATATGTATCTGATTTAAAACCACATTTGGAAAAGGCTCAAAACAGATAAAAAAAAATAATAATTATAATAAATCAGATTTTTTTCTTTATACATGTGCCATGTGTCACATGCAAGTAAAAAAATCAGATTTTAAGACACTAGTAGGACATCCAGTAGAAGCTTTGCCATATGCCAGTGGTTTAGACCGAATCAGACCATGTGGGAGAAGAATAAACAGGCAGACCGTCTCGGATCTGTATTAGCTGATCTGTATCATGACTCACAGACTCATCCCAGGTTTAGGTATCTTATGGAGCTGGAAAAGCTCTTCATCGTTTCACACTAATGCAAGGTCAGTTTTTCTGAACCTCACCAATCTAAAAGATTGGAAATCACTTTCTCTTGTAATCTACAGCAGTCACAGCTGCGGTCCGTAAAGCTAAACTCAGTCTTATCCCTGATACTAGCTCTGTGTGTGTTCTAGATGGACACACCTGCACATCTTCATTCACACATGTGGGCAGAAACAGCACTGATGCGGGGTCTCATATGTACACACGTACTTTACTCGGTGAAGCAGGTGGTGGTTTAAAGATCTCCCGAACATCCGGGACACTGTACGGTTTGTTGCGTTTGCGTAGCGTCTGTTTGAGCGTCTCCACACGTCTCTCAACGGCGGCTGCTTGCGTTCGGGTCAGAGTCGACAGCAGAGCGATGCTGTCCTCGCCGTCCGAAGCGGATTCGTCAAACAGCGTCGCAAGCCCCGCCTCCATCAGCCACGCCTCCTCCTGCTCGCCCTCTGCAGAACACATGAACATATGATGACAGATAAGGCTATGACGTACAGCTCTGCTATACTCAGCCACTCTGGCTTTATTTTAATCTCCTCATAAATGACTTCAAACCTCTTATTCATCACACAAGTGATATCTGCAGTATGTGTCACAATGTGTTATCATCACAGTCATGGTGAGGAGGAAAGCATTAATCCAGCTCTGACAGGAAACAGAAATATCTTCCTTTTCCCGTAACTTCACAATTGAGACACACACAAAAGTTAAGAAAGTCACAGTATGTTGTTCCCTTAGGGGCAAACAATTTCCAGACTGATCTCTGTCTGATGGCTGTGCCTTTAAAAAGTGATAGAAGAAGAAGTCACCTTTATTTATCTAGTGCTTTTAACAATACAGATTGTGTCAAAGCAACTTTACAGTATTAAATAGGAAAATAGTATGTCAATAATGCAAAATGACAATAGCAAACACTCATTTTTTTTTTATTAAAGGCAGCATCTCAGTACTTCCTGAAAACAATATTGTGGAAGTAAATGCATGCTCTTCATAAGGTTGCCCAGGTCAAGCAGTATGGTTGAATTTTCCATTTACACAAAGAAGTGAAGGGTTTATCATTTCAGTCTATCTTCAAACAACATGCAAGACCTTTCTCTCTTTCCTCTTTTGTTTCCGGTCAGTTTTCTGAATTTAAATGCAGACGTGTTTAAGATCTTACAGTCTTCACACTCAGAGCGGTACTGTGTGTGTGCCAGGAGTGTGGCAGAAATGTAAGTGCAAGTCATGCTTTAATCTTGCTTCACACACACAGCTTGCTGAACTCAGCAGAAAACATGTTGACATTGACAACATACAAGAAACCCATTAGTCATCAACTTTTGCAATATATTATTTTACATGGAGCAACTCCTAATAATGGTGCAAATGGCTCACCACTCGCTTAAAAAATATGTCTGTTGGGTTTAATGCACATAAAGAAACGTATGTCTCTACTAAAGCATAAAAAATACCATAATATGTTTGCAGATATTTACGAAACATGCTAAGTTAACCTGTTAACCTGCACCCCAACGCCGGCGTCCTAGTTTGCACTTGTCAATATTTCCGTATATATTTACATACTTGTTTATCTGAAAAACAATGCTACAGTCAGTTATTCTCCTATGAAAATATGCGCTCCTGCCTGGAATGTCTGTCGTTGTTTTGGTTTGTGAAACCTGCCCACTGCCAGTTTACCCAAATGTATTTCGGCACCCCGGGTTGCCAGTTGGTGGTAAACACAGCGCATTTCATTTCATTCATCGTCAAGTGCGCTCGTTTCTGTTGGTGTCGTCAATCTGGCAACCTGCGTGTGCGTCAAGTCTGAGGAGGAAGGGCCGGGTGAAAAAAACCCTCTACAATATTTTTAATTTGGACTGCAAAACCTAGTTCAATGAGCTTGCTGCTTTACATTTAAATTGCTGGTTAGCATTCTCTTGAGCAGTGCGCTTTAGAGTTCTTCTGAAACCCTCCACCTTCCCCAGCTCCACCTGTATAGATCTGCTACGGGTTATTTTATATGGTATTTGTGCTGCAGCAGTACAGTATGTCTTAAATGCTCAAAGCACTATATCGGCTTATGTATTGGCAGTATATATATATATATATATGTGTGTGTGTGTGTGTGTCAATGTCAATGTCACCTTTATTTATATAGCGCTTTAAACAAAATACATTGCGTCAAAGCAACTGAACAACATTCATTAGGAAAAGTGTCAATAATGCAAAAATGATAGTTAAAGGCAGTTCATCATTGGATTCATTGATGTCATCTCTGTTCAGTTAAATAGTGTCTGTGCATTTATTTGCAATCAAGTCAACGATATCGCTGTAGATGAAGTGTCCCCAACTAAGCAAACCAGAGGTGACAGCGGCAAGGAACCGAAATTCCATCGGTGACAGAATGGAGAAAAAAACCTTGGGAGAAACCAGGCTCAGTTGGGGGGCCAGTTCTCCTCTGACCAGACGAAACCAGTAGTTCAATTCCAGGCTGCAGCAAAGTCAGATTGTGCAGAAGAATCATCTGTTTCCTGTGGTCTTGTCCTGGTGCTCCTCTGAGACAAGGTCTTTACAGGGGATCTGTATCTGGGGCTCTAGTTGTCCTGGTCTCCACTGTCTTTCAGGGATGTAGAGGTCCTTTCTAGGTGCTGATCCAGCATATGGTCTGGATACATACTGGATCCGGGTGACTGCAGTGACCCTCTGATCTGGACACAGACTGGATCTGGTGGCCACGTTGACCTCGGAACAAGAGAGAAACAGACAAATATTAGCGTAGATGCCATTCTTCTAATGATGTAGCAAGTACATAGGGTGTTATGGGAAGTGTTTCCGGTTCCGGTTTACCTAATTAATGCAGCCTAAAAATCCTTTAACGGATTTGGATAATAAAAGCATATTAGTATGTTATGTGTATGCCAGGTTAAAGAGATGGGTCTTTAATCTAGATTTAAACTGCAAGAGTGTGTCTGCCTCCCGAACAATGTTAGGTAGGTTATTCCAGAGTTTAGGCACCAAATAGGAAAAGGATCTGCCGCCTGCAGTTGATTTTGATATTCTAGGTATTATCAAATTGCCTGAGTTTTGAGAATGTAGCGGACGTAGAGGATTATAATGTTAAAGGAGCTCATTCAAATACTGAGGTGCTAAACCATTCAGGGCTTTATAAGTAATAAGCAATATTTTAAAATCTATGCGATGCTCGATAGGGAGCCAGTGCAGTGTTGACAGGAACCGGCTAATATGGTCGTACTTCCTGGTTCTAGTAAGAACTCTTGCTGCTGCATTTTGGACTAGCTGTAGTTTGTTTACTACGCGTGCAGAACAACCACCCAATAAAGCATTACAATAATCTAACCTTGAGGTCATAAATGCATGGATAAACATTTCTGCATTTGACATTGAGAGCATAGGCCGTAATTTAGATATATTTTTGAGATGGAAAAATGCAGTTTTACAAATGCTAGAAACGTGGCTTTCTAAGGAAAGATTGCGATCAAATAGCACACCTAGGTTCCTAACTGATGACGAAGAATTGAAAGAGCAACCATCAAGTCTTAGACAGTGTTCTAGTTTATTACAAGCAGAGTTTTTAGGTCCTATAATTAACACCTCTGTTTTTTCAGAATTTAGCAGTAAGAAATTACTCGTCATCCAGTTTTTTATATCGACTGTGCAATCCATTAGTTTTTCAAATTGGTGTGTTTCACCGGGCTGCGAAGAAATATAGAGCTGAGTATCATCAGCATAACAGTGAAAGCTAACACCATGTTTCCTGATGATATCTCCCAAGGGTAACATATAAAGCGTGAAGAGTAGCGGCCCTAGTACTGAGCCTTGAGGTACTCCATACTGCACTTGTGATCAATAGGATACATCTTCATTCACTGCTACGAACTGATGGCGGTCATATAAGTACGATTTAAACCATGCTAATGCACTTCCACTGATGCCAACAAAGTGTTCAAGTCTATGCAAAAGAATGTTGTGGTCAATTGTGTCAAACGCAGCACTAAGATCCAATAAAACTAATAGAGAGATACACCCACGATCAGATGATAAGAGCAGATCATTTGTAACTCTAAGGAGAGCAGTCTCAGTACTACGATACGGTCTAAATCCTGACTGGAAATCCTCACATATACCATTTTTCTCTAAGAAGGAATATAATTGTGTGGATACCACCTTTTCTAGTATCTTGGACAGAAAAGGGAGATTCGAGATTGGTCTATAATTAACTAGTTCTTTGGGGTCAAGTTGTGGTTTTTTGATGAGAGGCTTAATAACAGCCAGTTTGAAGGTTTTGGGGACATATCCTAATGACAATGAGGAATTAATAATAGTCAGAAGAGGATCTATGACTTCTGGAAGCACCTCTTTTAGGAGCTTAGATGGTATAGGGTCTAACATACATGTTGTTGGTTTAGATGATTTAACAAGTTTATACAATTCTTCCTCTCCTATAGTAGAGAATGAGTGGAACAGTTCCTCAGGGGGTCTATAGTGCACTGTCTGATGTGATACTGTAGCTGACGGCTGAATGGTTGCAATTTTATCTCTAATAGTATCGATTTTAGAAGTAAAGTAGTTCATAAAGTCATTACTGCTGTGGTGTTGGGAAATGTCAACACTTGTTGAGGCTTTATTTTTCGTTAATTTAGCCACTTTATTGAATAAATACCTGGGGTTATGTTTGTTTTCTTCTAAAAGAGAAGAAAAGTAATCGGATCTAGCAGTTTTTAATGCTTTTCTGTAGGATATGTTACTTTCCCGCCAAGCAATACGAAATACCTCTAGTTTTGTTTTCCTCCAGCTGCGCTCCATTTTTCGGGCTGCTCTCTTTAGGGTGCGAGTATGCTCATTATACCATGGTGTCAAACTGTTTTCCTTAACCTTCCTTAAGCGTAAAGGAGCAACTTTATTTAAAGTGCTATAAAAGAGAGAGTCCATAGTTTTAAATCTAGAGTATGATTTCGACAATGAGTAGGTCCTGAAACGTGTTGTCTAACCCCAATAGAGTTCAGAATGTCTATAAATGCTGATCCCAATGCATCGTTTTCATTATCAACATGGATATTAAAATCACCAACTATTAAAACTTTATCTGCAGCCAGAACTAACTCGGATGTAAAATCACCAAACTCTTTAATAAAGTCTGTATGGTGCCCTGGTGGCCTGTATACAGTAGCCAGTACAAACATAACAGGGGATTTATCATTAACATTTGTTTCTTTGGATAATGTTATATGAAGCACCATTACTTCAAACGAGTTATACTTGTAGCCTGCCCTCTGAGAAATCCTGAAAACGTTGTTATAAATTGAAGCAACACCTCCACCTTTGCCTTTTAGACGTGGCTCACGTTTATAACAGTAATCTTGGGGGGTGGACTCATTTAAAATAATGTAATCATCAGGTTTTAGCCAGGTTTCTGTCAAACAGAGCACATCTATATTATGATCAGTGATCATATTATTTACAAAAAGTGTTTTCGTAGAAAGGGATCTGATATTCAATAAGCCAAGCTTTATCATTTGTTTATCCATATTGCTTCTGTTTTTTATTTGTTGAACCTCAATTAAATTGTTAATCTTAACTTGGTTTGGACGTTTTTTGTATTTTCTAGTTCGGGGAACAGACACAGTCTCTATAGTGTGATATCTAGGTGAAAGAGTCTCTATGTGCTGAGAATTAACTGACCTCTGTGACGGGAGGCGGCTAGCAGACGGTCGGTTTAGCCAGTCTGACTGCTTCCTGACCTGGGCCCCAGTTAGTCAAGTATAAACACTAAGACTATTTGCCAAATTTCTAGAGAGAAGAGTGGCGCCACCCCAGGACGGATGAAGACCATCTCTTTTAAACAGGTCAGGTCTGCCCCAAAAGCTCGTCCAATTGTCTATGAAACCTATGTTATTCTGTGGGCAC
Source organism: Carassius carassius (assembly GCF_963082965.1). Taxonomy (NCBI): domain Eukaryota; kingdom Metazoa; phylum Chordata; class Actinopteri; order Cypriniformes; family Cyprinidae; genus Carassius; species Carassius carassius. The sequence goes on from NC_081772.1 coordinate 32,381,622, forward strand.
CACTTAGACATCCAGCCATTGAGTGATGACAATCTGCTATGCATCTCGTCACCACGGTAAGCAGGGAGGGGACCAGAGCATATTACAGTGTCTGACATCGTGCTTGCAAGTTCACACACCTCTTTAATGTTATTTTTAGTGATCTCCGACTGGCGAAGTCGAACATCATTAGCGCCGGCATGAATAACAATCTTACTGTATTTACGTTTAGCATTAGCCAGCACTTTTAAATTTGCCAAGATGTCAGGCGCTCTGGCTCCCGGTAAACATTTGACTATGGTGGCTGGTGTCTCTATATTCACGTTCCGTACAATAGAATCACCAATAACTAGAGCACTTTCATCAGGTTTCTCAGTGGGTGCATCACTGAGTGGGGAGAACCTGTTTAATGTTTTGATCGGAACAGAAGAGCGGTGTTTTGACCCACGACTACGCTGCCTCACCGTCACCCAGTTGCCCTGCTGCAGGGGCTCTGTTTCCGGAACCGAACAATGTACAGGAATCCCTGAGCTAGACGCATCCAAAGCCGTATCTAGAGCCCTAACATTCTTACTGTCCTCAATTAAAGTTTGGATGCGTGTCTCTAATTCTGAAATCTTCTCTGTCAGCCTAACTATTTCCCTGCATTTATCACATGTGAATCCCTCATCAGCGACAGAGATAGATAAACTGTACATGTGGCAAGAGGTGCAAGAAACAATGACGGGAGAAGCCATTACTCACCGTGCTTGATGAAATATTCTTACTGCGGTTGTTTGATGAACTTGTGAAAAACTGGAGCGAGGGAGAGGAGAAAAGAAAACAGCGATAGGTTCAAATGAAAACGCTAATGACAAGCTAACGAGTGTGTGTGTGTGTGTGTGTCTCAAAGAAATAGAATATTCCATTTTGAGCTTGATCAGTTTGATTAATTGTGAGTATAAATACTGCTACCTCTTGGGCTAGTTCAGAACATGCGTCCACAATTATGTGAAAGACTAGTGACCTGACAGCTGTCCTGAAGACGATCATCAACACCCTCCACAAGGAGAGTAAAGGCCAATTTATACTTCTGCGTCGGGTGCGCGTAGAAGGTACGGTGTAGCATACGCATTGACGTGTACCATACGTCGTACCCTTCGCCGTACCCTGACGCGCACCTCCTCAAAAATTTAACTACGCGTCGCGGCGACGCGGACCGCAAGATCTGTGATTGGTCGGCTTGGTAGCATCGCATTTCCGGCTACGCATTTCCGGCTACGCATTTCCGGCTACGCATTTCCGGCGTGTTCTTCTGCACCGCCCGCCATTTTTAAATTCAGAAGTTCAGGTGAAAGTTCAGTGAAGAAAATGGAAATGGACCAAGTGACCGAGCGATTAGTTGAAGAAGTGCGGAAATACAGCCATCTGTATGACTCGTCTTCTGCAGAATACAAAGACTGCCAGATGGCAGCGAATTCGTGGAGAGAGATTTCCTCCAACGTCGGTTTGGATGTAGCGGATTGTATGAAGAGATGGAAGAACTGTCGAGACAAGTACGTTCGCCTCCGTAAAAAGCTCGCCACAAGGAGCGGGGATCCAGGAGGGAAAAAAGTCCCAGCGTTTTATTTATTCCTGTCTTGGAAATGATGAGAGCGACCGGTTTGGGCACACTGTTGCCGACATGCTGCGAAGGGTGCCGGAGGAGCACAGGGCGCAGGCAATGTTTGATGTGTCCAAGGTCCTGTTTGAGTGGCAGCAGAAAAAATAAACAATTGTGCCTACTTCTACAACATTGCACCTTTTAATTCTGTGCACTATCTTTATATAGTTTGCACTTTTGCATATTTTAGTAAGTTGTCTGTTAGCACATTTGTGTATATAGTTTGCACTTTTGCAATTATTCATATTTTGCTTGTTTGCACTTATTTGTGCAGGTTTTATTGTTTGCACATTTTTGTAAATAGTATGCACTTTAGCATTTTGTTTTTTAATAATTTTGTCTGTTTGCACCTATTTGTGCAGGTTATACTATATAGTTTGTAGCTTTTGTGTACAGTTTTCTATTGCATTTTTATTGTTAATAGTGTATCATTGCACCTTAATACTTTGTACTAACTTGTACATAGTATGCCCATTTGTGTATATAGTTTGCATACAAAAATTGCCTGTTCCTGCTGTTTGCACATTGTTTTGTGCAGGTTACTGCAAATAAAGATTAATGTATAGTTTACCCATTTGTGTGTGTTTGCTCTTTAGCATCTATTTTTAATCTACAATTCTAGACCATTGCACCTTTATACATTGCACTTTTACATATTTTAACCTATTTGTATATATAGTTTGAAACCAATTATGTCATTTCCTGCTGTATGCATATTGTATGGTTCAGGTTACAGCAAATTAAGATCAATAACAGTATTTATTTGTGTATAGTTTGCTCTTTTGCATCTATATTTAATATAAACAATTCTAGACCATTGCACCTTTACATGTTACATTATTTTATACATAGTTTGCACTTTGTATTGTGCAGGTTACTGTAATTAAAGAAGAAACAACGTGAACAGTTAAAACTGGTCTTTATTTACATGGTTGCATGTCATTTATTGGTGTATATATTTTACACCAGTACAATTTACTGACCAAGTTGACCACGACACACTATGTTGTTCTGCCATGGCACAATTCCGTGGGGTGACTGAAAGAAGGCCGTCAGGTCATTCCGTACACCAACTGCAGCTCTGGTGGAGCGGGTCCTTGAAAGGTGACGTGGATCTAGTGGTTCCAAAAGATTTGTGTCCCCTGACACCACTCTGCGCCACTCCCCGAGCTGAGGTGACCCTGTAGTGTCAGTGTCTGTGAAATTAGCAGGGATGTATCTGCTAACAGGTGTGCTGACCTCATCTGTGTAGGCCAGGAAGTTGTGTAAAACAGAACAAGCTTTCACAATATCAACTGCTTTGTCTGGCAGACATTCTAGAGGTCGTCCAAGGATTCGCCACCTTGCAACCAAAATGCCAAATGCATTCTCAATCACGCGTCTGGCTCTGGAGTGACGGTAATTGTAGGTCTGCTTATCCATTGGTAGGTTCATCCCTATGTAGAAAAATAAAACAGTATTAAATGATAGTCAATCATTGAGTGTCAATGTAGCTGTGATCAGGAATGAATATATATATATATAAAATTCAGGTTGATTGGGACACTTTTTCCAAGTTATCTCAATGGCAAAAAGTGTCCCACTCAACCTGAATTCCCCACCATATATACACATACATGAAGTACTATTACATTAAATAAATCTTGTCTGTGACATACCTGGAAAGGGACGCATGAGGTTGTTGTGTAGGGGAAATGCAGCATCACCAATGATCACATGTGGGATTTTGACTCCTGTTCCAGGCAGATTGGCTGGTGGGGGCAGGTTCAGTTTGTGTTCAAGAAGCCTAGAACCCAATCGGCTCTCCTTGAAGACACCACCGTCACTTTCCCGTCCGTATCCCCCCACATCCACCATGGTGAAGCGATATCTGGCGTCACAGGTAGCCATCAGAACAATGGAGTGTGCACCCTTGTAGTTGTAGTAGTCGCTACCTGCGTGCGGTGGTGCTTTTATGTTGACATGCTTTCCGTCTACGCTGCCAACACAGTTCGGAAAGTTCCACAGTCGCCAAAAATCGGCAGCAATAGTTTCCCATTGGGCGACTGAAGGGCAGGGAAGAAACTCTGGCTGCAGTGCTTTCCACAAAGCTTTACATACCTCGGCGACTATGGAAGACACTGTGCTGGACGACAGTTTGTAGCTAGCTGCTACAGCCTGTTGGCTTCCACCTGAAGCTAAAACTCGAAGGGTGATTGCCAGTCTCTGCGTAATGTCTACAGGCATACTGTGCGTACACTGATGTACGATAAATGGCTGCACACGACGAACTAAATCGTCGAATCTACCTGCAGACATTCGGAAATATCTGAAGTGCATTTCCTCGTCCATGTCTCTCAGTGGCCGGACAAGCACAGAAAATTCACCCTCCTTCTGCCTCATCAGGTTCACGGGTCGCACGCACCATCTCCTCCGACGCCTTCTCTCGTTTCTGCCTTTTAATTTGAGTAATTTCACTAAAATTAACTGTTTTTCAACCTCAATAAGCTCCAACTCCAACATGATCCGCTCTCTTTCAGTCGCCATTGCTTGTTGTAGTAGCCTAAACTCAAAACACCCGCGAGGAATCTAAACACAGTGGAACATTAAAACCCGCCCCCGCCAACTAGCGTTTCGGCGGTGCAACTGCAGAGCAATGCAGACATAACGCAGAAGTATAAATGCTCACGACGGCGTCTCCTACGTGCGTAGCCTACGACGTACACTACGGCGTACCCTTGACGCAGAAGTATAAATTGGCCTTAAGACACACAAGATCATCGCTGAAAGAGCTGCTGGACTTTAGCTCCTGCCCACAGTGACAAATTTTATTGATTGAAATATTCCAATTTTTTGAGATACTGAATTTTAAGTCGTAAGTGTAAGTCGTAACCATCAGAATTAATAAAAAAAAACCCTTTCCAAACTTTTCCATGACATTATAATTTTTTGAGATGCACCTGTGTATATATTAGTGCTGACAGTCGATTAAAACAATTAACTAATCATATATCTTTTCTGAAATTCATTGAAATTCATCAATTATAACATTTAATATACTTAATGACAATAAAATAACTGTTTGTACAGTTCTTTGATGAACGGTCATCACAGCAGCTGGTTATGAGGTTATTCTGGCTGCTTTAAGAGCTGCTGCCGCTGCCGGACATGACGCTGATCTGACACTCATCGTAGTTTCTCAAAACTCTTTGCCTTTTCTGACCCACCTCAGGTCATAAATCTGACTCATCTATAACAAAAACTTACATGCACAGTTTTAAGGCAGGTTTAATTGCCTTTTTGCTGAATCTCCTCGACACCTTCTTCTCGCTCGTTTGAGTAGCTGTAATGTGGCAGCAATACGTCGCTGTAATACTCCATATTATTACAATTAACGCACAAATTACAATTGACTCCAAAGCATGTGTCGAGAACGTGAGAACATTTTTACTGGCAAATAACATGTCCAGGATACAAAACAAGACTTTTCCGACACGCGTTTTCCATCACCCAAAAGTGCACATTAAGAACGAGCGTTTCTATAGCAAATCACACAGAGGATGCAAACTGCATGCTTTTGACAGGTGCAATGAGACAGCCGACCATATAAACACTCTGGCTCGCCATACGAAGCTGGAGTGCTCGCTGCTTTTGGTTTTATAAATATGCCAAAAAACTAAATTATATTATATTAATATTACAAGAATTATACATTTTATTTCAACAATTGTTATGCATTATTTTTTACTATATATTTAAATACAAAATATTAACCAACTATAATAATATATAAATAATACTAACATAACATTTATTTACAGCTGCGCTTTAGGTTTTGTGTAGATTCATTATTATTTTAATTTAAATTAAGAGTTTATTGGGGCAAAGGTCATAGTTAATAGTTAGTTAATAGTATGAATAGGGCCCCAAACTTTATAATTAGTCTTCAATGAAATAATGTAGAAATGGTTTTCTTTTCTGTCAGGCTTCAGAGTAGATCAGTCTTGTAGCTGAAAGGGAAACACAGATAAGGAGCGCTGACTCCGGCTCTTACCGTCAGCCACCTTCAGCTGCACCTCCTCCTGAGTCTCTGCGTCTCCGCTGCGCTGGATGATCTCCACCTCTGTGAAGTAGTCCACCATGGCCTGCTCGTCCAGGGAGTCCTGGGAGCTGCAGCGCTGGTACGGTGCCTTACCTGAGCTCCAGCCCAGAGCCGCTTTCCCCCGCTGGACATTGTACTGACCGGTCCTGTGGCTGCGGGAGCACAGAGAAAGAGACAGATGTGAAATACACCAAATCATCACGTGAATGATGCAGCTGTCGGCATTCACGTTCAAAATTTCACTGCTGTCAAGTTACGCACTAAAATATAAAAAAATACACAACTGCTCACTCAGTGTCTTCACTATATCATATGCAGTTTGTCCACAGAAATGTGTTATCCACCACTGTAATGTGACCAGCGGACAGAACTCAGATGTGATTCATTGATAATCAAATTAGTTGATTAGTACTGGTTTCATCAATTATTTGTTGCCGCCCAAACTAAAATAAAGAAAACTGTGCTTCAGATTTCACATATGAATAAGTTAAGTGAAATCTTTTAGGGGAACAGTTCACTGAAAAAAAATCATGCTGAGAATGTAACCGGTATTAAAAGTCAATTGCTGCTTTGATGCAAGAATCCTCGACTAGCATTAAGGGGAAATGCTACAAAAGTGCATTATATCTGAGCCTCTTCTCATTCGATGCATGAAGAGTCCCGCTGCTCGCCCGCCAGAGGGTCAACCAGGAAGTGCGAAAAATAAGCCTCTGTGCTAGAAGGACATAAAGATGCTATTGTCAGCTGATGGTTGGGCTGGTTGTGTGGGGCAGTCTCCAGTTTCTGGGTCACAGCCGCTTTAAGACTGAACCTGTAACTGTGCATTAGCACAAAGAGCACAAGTCAAGTGCTTGAGTAAAAGTACAGACACCCTAATCAAATATTGTATTCAGTTCTCCTTCTCAATTTTACTTGAGTAAAAGCAAAGTATTTAAAAACTTTTTGTTATTTTAACTTGCATACTTTTAGTATTTAATAATTTAATACAATTATATATATATATATATATATAACTGACTGCCAAGAGACTATTACCAACATATAGCACTTAAAACAAGTAAACTGTAAAAAGGGCACTACAGCGGTTAAATAAATAAATAAATAAAAATTAGCCCTTGACAGGCTCAGACTACAGATTAAGGTGGGATAGGTTAGGGAAAGGTTACTCACTACAATATGGTGCAAACACATGTAACATTTAGGATGCTTTTGATATCAAGTTTGTCTGGTTAGCTTTATCCTTGACACGGTACAGGATGACCTACAATCTAACACATGACATTGTTTTGTTCAAAAGAAATAATGGTAAATTAATTACTAGGAAATTAATATAAAATAGGAAATATACAAAGATAGTTTACTACAGAAAAGTACAGTTCAGTTCAAATAACAACAAAAAAATTTAAATAGTCCAAGAACTGGTAACTTAAACAGGGTTCATACAGATACTGCAAGTTACCATTTCAGGACTTTCCAGGACTTGCACTACTTTTCTGGTTTTTTAAAGATTAAAATCAGATCTCACTTATTAATCAATATTGTTATTCTAATAAATAAACAAATAAAACAAAATGGTAAAAAATAAAGTGCAGCACAAGAATGCAATGACTGTGGCAACTTTAACATTTGAAAGGATACTATGGCAGAGTTATCGCTTTACTTATTCAAACTAGAACAAGACAATGTTTTAATACTTTAAGAAATTTTCAAAATGACAAAATATTTGCCTTTTAAATCACAAAAAGCAGAACGAAAAGGAAGCAATAATAATTGGCCTCAAATAAAGTATCAAAACCAAGTACATTGTTTTTGAACAACACTGTTAAATACACAATGTAATATGCCCATATTATAACAAATACTTGCAGAGAGCACCTGGGGATGTTTTGTGTGATTCAACGATGTTTAAATCAATTAAATTTTTATATGTGGCCACATGCAAAGTAAGAAACTTTAATTTTGAAATTGCGATGTACAGTAAATCACATATTTTGAAATATGTTGATATATTCTCCTGTGTTGGCATAGGTTTAAATGATTTAAGTTACAAAGTTACAGGTGAGTTTTCCCAGATGAACGTTAAGCAACCCAAGGAGTTGTTTAATCAGATCTTGAGAGATTTAGTGTCTTTTATCTTCAGTTCATCTACGGCTGTGGCTGAAGAAAGTTGTAGCTGGTTCTTATTTCTCTTTCTTTCAGTGTTTGTTCACAGTAGGGATCTGCCCAACGCACGGGCACATTAAGTAGTCAAACATTTTTTTTATTAATTCAGTTTATTTTTATTTATTTATTTAGATAAATATTTAAAATTTGACTATTTTGTTATTGAGGAAAATTTCTTTTTTTTATTTAATGTTTGAAGGAATTGCTTATAGCAAAGAAGGCATACTTAAGCAGTAGGTCCTAGGCTAATTTTCCTTTGAACATGAAATAAATTATATAATTTATTATAATATATTTGTTTGCAGGCGGGAGAGGAAGAAAATAACTAGGGGTGTAACGATTCACTCGTTTTCTCGATGCATCGAATACAAACCCTGACGATTCATATGCATCGATCTTGAAACATGATTTTTGAATCGTGAATCACCGATCTTGGACAGTAATCGATTCAAAATGCTAAGAATCGAATGAATCGCGATTTCTATAGCGATTCAATGCTTTCAAAATGTATACACATTAAATTACTACACGCACGAATTAATGGAGACCTTGAAGAGTGTTCGTGAATCGTTCCTCTTATCTGTCCTTCACGCGCTCCACTCTTTACCGCCTGAGACTGTCACAGGATTGCGCTCGCGCTCCGTTCGTCTCTGTCGCAGCTGACGTGTGATCTATAGGACTCGTGGCCAGTAATGCTAACGTGAAGTAGTTTTACTTTTCTGTAGTTTGTCAATGGCTCTCTGCATCTTACCGACGGAGTTACCGGAGCCGTCGACAGCTGGGTTTATTGCATGGACGGAGCAGAAATGTAAGTGTCTAAATCGAGCGGCAACCTCCCGCTCTCTCTCGTGAAGCCAATAAGGAAGTGACTAAAACTGCAATTCATCGACTGGCCGCTTGAGGCTGGCTGCAAAAGGGAGTCAGTCGCATAGACTCCCCATGTTAAAATGCCCAACTTTACAGCAGGAAAAAAACATGTTTACAGTCTGGTTCAAAAAATTATTTTGGTCTAAATAGCTAATTTTGCCCTTCATGACAACTGTGAGGGGGGTGAATTTTTTTATAACTCATCCATTTAAATTATATTAAGACTTAAAGTTCTGCATAATTAAGGGCGTGGCCACTTGAGTGACAGGTGGATTGCCGCTGCTGACACTGCCGTCATGCTAGGTGGGCGTGGCTTCAGCAACTAGCTCCCGCCTTTTTGCCCATTTTTGATTGTCCGGGAGAGTCTCGCTGTGACGCGCTGCCAAGATGGCGACGGCCCGCTCCACACACTTTAGGCTTCAAAAACACACTTCAGGAGTCTATGGGTGACTTCACGGACACTACGTCCATGTTTTTATACAGTCTATGGTCTAAATCATACGCACAGATCCATTGAATGATAAATGTCTTTAAACAATGCGGATGAACCGAATATACGAAGGAAACATTTAAAATTAACCACAGCTTTAATAACGACCTTGAAATAAGAGCGCGAGATTTATCTGATAATCAGATGCATGAAAGTAGCGTTTGTTTCATTAGCAAACGTTTTCTCTCAGAATCATTCGCTGATGGAGAGGAAAAGTTAAATAGAGATGAAGACGTTTTCACACTGAAAGAGAAGCGATCTCGCTCTCATAGACGTGCCAGGCTATATCTGCAGCTAAACTGAATAAAAGCAGAATGAACTGATGAAACTAAAAAAAAAACCACAAACAATTTATGAATGATGCAGTACTAATTGACATTTATTACAGTACAGAAACTATAAAGTATATTTTCTACCTTATTCTGTGCAGAAAATTTTAATAATTGCTAATTAAATGTAGCCTAGTATATAAAACAATCATAAAATTGCCATTAGGAAAAAAATATCAATTACAAATGATTGATTATTGTCCAGCAGTGTATTTGATTTATTACAGTTAATTAAAAGTAATTAAAAAAGAAGATAATTCCTTGTAAAAAAAAATAATAATAATAATAATAATTATTATTATTATTACATAGGCTACATAAATAAAATGATTGTATTTGACATTTCTGTCACTTCTGAAATTATGGCTACGCCCCTGGTGTGACAAAATGTTAGCTGATACATAATACTCTTTAAGCTCTTTTTTAAAAACTTGGCTTAAATACATTTTTACGTATGCCATGTCGCATCATTAAACTATCATTTAACAATGGACAAAAGTTTTTTTTTTTTTCTAACCTATGGTTCTCTAACCATAAATGCTACTGTAATTTGTCCCTGACTAAGCATTTAAAGAATTTAGTAGAAGCATTTAAATAATCCCGTGAATGCACTTGAAGAATGCAGAATCGAATCGTTATAATTGAATCGAATCGAATTTAATTGTGAGTCGAATCGAATTGAATCGTTCTAAATTTGCAAAAATGGTTCTTGAATCGAATCGAAAAACCTATGAATCGTAATCGAATCGAATCGCTGCCTTGCCAAAGATTCACAGCCCTAAAAATAACAGATATTTTTGCAGGAGCAGGCGGGAGCAGGACAAAATCTTGTGGGAAAAATCCACCCCGCGCAGGTCTCTAGTTCACAGCAGGTGCTTTAATGATTGAAAGAATGTTTCAGGAACAGCATACTAATCTTTAAATAACATTCTACTAACGTTAAGGAAACTGGATATTTTATGTTCTTGGAATGTTACAAATCAACATTCTTAGAATACTGAATTTTAAATCAAAATTTCACTTTCACTTTAGTTCTCCAGTCTGGATGGCATGCTGTGCTAACCAACCAAACCTAAAGATACTGCTCACAACTGCTTAACCAAGAACCAAAAATTAAGAAAAATATTTTGTCAAAGTCACACGATAATCAATCATCACTGTTCCTTTGGAGTACTCCGTACACATGTCTGTTGGGGTCTAGGGATAGGAACAACAGAAGCAAGAAGAAAAACTGATCTGATGATTTAGTCATCATGAAGTGGCCTGATTCCCTGATCTCACCCAGAGTTTGATCTCGGAGGACATTATTTATATTTAATTACTTTACATCAGCGTTTCTCAAACTGAGGGATGCGTACCACAGAGACGTGACAGGTGGGGCGCACCAAACGGGAGGAAATTTTCCTTTTTATGCCTTACTTGGTAACGTGAGATCAAATCTTCCAGAATCTGGAGCAAGGCCTGCACTAGACTAGAAAGTTACTGCGGTGTGTATGTGTGTGTTCAACACGTCATCAAGTGCGTATCTATACCACCAGGCCCGGCGCCACGAGGGGGCAAAAGGGGGCATTTCCCCATCAGATCTGACTTGTGTCCCCTCAGTTTCATTTTTGTATTCATGGTTACAAATTAAATGGTTTACCTTTTGAGCGGTATCCGGTTTGGTCCCAGTTATGGGATTTAGAATGTTCAGTGACGTGACATCACTGCCAGATTCAAATTGTGCTTTCGCGCGTTGGTTGGCGCTGAGCCAGAGACGAACGAGCTCAGCGCTGTCATATATAGCAACTATGCAGTGTGCTAAGCACCAATAACAATCTATTCAAATATAATTTAACGACGTGTGTTATTCACATCAGACAAACATAGTGGAAAGTAACAAAAACATAGTATCAAAAATAGTGGAAGTAACTATAAAGTTTACTCTATTCTTCTCGGAGTTCACCGGCCACTTTCTTGCATGTATTTCGGGAGAAATTGATGACAGACAGGACTCTCTGAAATGCGTCGCAAAGAAACATGGTGGCACCCATCTCACATTATAGATCAAGATTATTTATAAAGGTTTTTAAACGACCAAACACACTCACTTACACATTTTTGAGAATCGGAATATCAGATAGTCTCATGACATTGTGAACAAGTTTGTGAATATTTAAAAATAAAAAAGGAAAAAGGAGGTTAAGGCGATCGGTCATACGGTGTTATTGTGGCTGCGGTGTGTCACGTGACAAATATGATGTGTCGCCATGGAAACATTTAGGGGGTAACCATTACTTGTCTACATGCAGTCTAACCTGCCGATTGTATTTCTCTATTCTTTTTTTTCACAGATTGCAAAGTGGCACTTTTATATCTTTTCTATTTTTTGAAATTAGTAAAAATTTTGATAAGGCTGCACTTTTATTTTTTCTTTATTTTTGAACTTACTGTTATTTGATGTATATAGTTTGTATTTTAGATACAACTTGTTACTCTGATACTACTTGTTAGTTCAATAAATTGGAACATGTTAAGCTTGTTGCGCATTTCATTAGCATTGTGTTAGGCCGACGGGGGCAGGTGGGGCTTGAAAATTTCCCCTTGTCTAAAGTGGGCAATGACCAAAAAAGTTTGAGAACCACTGCTTTACATTATAGTAGCCCTAGAGTTCAACTGCGTGAAACTTTATCTTGCTTTAATATTTTGAACCTTATTAAGTCATTATGCAGAAATTATTTGCATGGAAACATGGAAACTCACACAGATATCACGATTCAGTGTATGAACCTCAACAATGGTGACAGTAAACAAAATATTCAGATCAGTTCTTAACTTCACAAAACAAGCTTTTCATAGATTGTCACCATTGTTGAGGTTCTTAAGCTGAATCTTGATATCTGTGGGAGTCTACGTGATCCTGTTCAAATAACATCTGCATAATGACTTGAAAACATTACAAATATTAAAGCAGGACAAAATTTCATGCAGTGGCATAATAGGGCTAATAAAATAAAGTTAAATTATGAATCCTAAATAAATTTACTCCAAGATCAGCCTCTGGAAGAAATCAGTAAATCAGGACATTACATGACTGCATCATCAATAAGTATCCATCAGATCAGTTTGTCTTCTCACAACTTTTGCTACAACAAATGTGCTTCAGAAACACACAATTATAGCAGACAGAAAAACATTAAAGTTAAAAAGTCAAGGGTAAAGAGCCCAACTAAAGCAAGCACATATCCCCATAATGGTGACTTCAAACATTATTATTTTTAATAAAACAGCGCTAAGGCTTCCTGTAGGGTAAGTGAGGGCTGCCCGTGCAGGACCAGTGCTAGGGGGACAATGTTTTGCCAGTGGGCCAGTTCATGGCGTGTGCGTGTTTTGTGGTTTCTTCCATTCATTCTGCACAAGGGCTACATCTATTCCTCCTTATACTGTCTCTGTACTGAACACAAAAGCAAGACAAAACCATAAAAGAGTTGAATCCTCATCCATGCTTAAAGACCTCTTTAAATCTCGTGTTCAAATGTGTTCAGTGTTTGTCCTGTGCTGAAGGGCCACTGGGGCCAGACAAATCAAAAGACTTGTCCATTTATTAAAATCGCAGACATGAAGCATTATAGGACATGCTTTGATGGAAGAAATAGTCATTATATTGCTCTGTACTCCCAGAAGAGAAACCCATTTCTACTAATATCTACTAAAAGTTGCTTCATCAACATTTAAGAGTGCACTAGCATCTAGCATCCACCAAATTTAACCTCACGGAGTCTTTGAATACGAGAAGATCCCATCCAGCCAGAACAAATCAAACATTTACTCTTGAACAAAATCACACTTCTTCACATTGGTTGAAGTCAAATAAAAGTAGCTAATATTGACATGGATCTCAAATGAAAGAGAGAAATGTTTTTCCCCCTTGCATTTCTTCAACAATCTTTCCTGCATCATAAATGCTGACAAAGCTCGGTTGATGGTTTAGCTATTAACCGTTGGGAACGGAGTGCTTTTCTCAGTGGACTCTACATGCTAAAGGTCAGACAGCACACATCGCAATACAAATGAGTGAAACCAGTGCCCTCGACCGCAGATAAAGAAAGAGGATAAAAGGGTCAAGCGTCACCGTATTTCTTGTTTTACATAAACAAAAGAGGCAGAGCAGCAGACAAAACACCAGCACGTGTGTCCTTACAGCAGCTAACGGTCTAATGCAGACATCAGGCTGAAGTTCTGCTGTTAGTATCAATGAAGTCGAGTCAAGGGACAAAAGCAATACAGGAGTATGAGCTGCTGCTATGACAACCAAAAGTACACCTGTGGAATGTGGTTGCTTGGAGTCGCTGAGAGGCCATGTTGCGTTTCAGACAGCGAGGACATGTGCTTTCACGTTCAGCTGATAAAATCAGGCTAAAAAGTGAGCCTCTGAATCACATTTAACTTGCATAATGCAATGCATTCGATGTGAAATTCTGAATATCCATCGCAATATAATACAGAATGGTACTTGAATTAATTTTCACTTTAAACCTATATATGGAGGATATTAATGCAATTAATAAGGTAGCCTATTTATTAATTATGAATAAATAAAAAACTAAACATAAGTATTAAATCAAGAACAGAGTGCAAGCATATCTGTGTAACATAATTCAGTATTTTAAGCAAAATCATGACGGTTGGCCATGTCTAAATCTATTAAAGCTGTTGTAATATCAAATGCATTTGATGCATTTTAATAAACAGCACATTTTGTTAATTGTTGTACTTAAAAAAAAAAAAAAAGAAAAGAAAAGAAAAACCATTTTAACTCTATCTGGTTTCGTTGAAACTGTAGTGATAGTCTCATATCGTAAGCTCAGTATTGTGTTTCGAACAGAGTCAGGACATGAGTGAATTGTAACACCCTACATTTTAGTATATAAAGTTAGTTATTTGTTGAAATATTTGTTCCTAGTCATTTGTCCTTCCATGCATGTGTTTTCATGCAACTTCACCTTCCATGTGTGAAACTTCGGAAATTAAATATTAAATGAAAACTCAAACTTACAATTCATTTTCTTTTACATTTAATGAATAATCAATGCAGTCGTATTTAAAGGGTTACTCCACCCCAAAATAAACATTTTGTCATTATTGACTTAGAGGAAACATAGCAGAAACATAGCAGTGCTGATACACTGGGACTGTGGAGTGTGACGTTTACTCTGTTCAAGAGCCCTGGAAAACAGATGCATGTGTGTTTGATGCTCAGGATAGTTCATCACATCTTTAAACCATCTCTATTGCCATCTAAGAGTTTACAGGTCTCATCAGGCTCAGTACAGCAAGGGGAAACTATTTCCTGCCTGCTTTTGTTTCAGTGCTTCCTGCAGGAAGAATTTAAAGTTGATTCTCAATAACAAAAACGTATATTTTTAATCCAGTTTATACGAGCATCCACACAACTCAGCCTTTACTACATTCAGGTGAATTTTCCAAAACAGACATGGAGGTGCACAAGATCTGTGTGCTGTGTCAATGGAAAAGAGATAAAGGCCAGGCTACGATAACACTTGTTGATTCTGTACTGTTAATCACGGTGTGTACACTGCTGTATGTGTTACTAGCTAACAGAGATGTCTTCATAGTCATGTTATTGATTGGGCTCTGACCATCAGATACATCATCATCAATCATCATCACAAACAAAGACCAAAAGCATGCAGCACACGCTGAATGAAATATTCATTATGCAAAGGTACAGGACAGAAAGTCAAGAGATGTTTCTCAAGTCAGCACAGGTTAAACTTTCCAACACAACACAGGGCTCGAAATTAACTTTTTTACTTTGTAGCACTGGTGCTCCCAATGTCAAAAAGTTAGGAGCATCAGCAAAAACTTAGGAACATCACAACTACAAATTATATTTTAACAAATTTTATCTTTACATTCTTAACTATACAGATTTTAGATTGGTTAATATTAGTTGTCAATCACTCAGTCGCTGCTTTCTGTGAACTATTACAAGAAAAAGAAAGGGCTGAATAAGACAGAAAATGAAAAGGACACTGACAGATTTCTAAAATTAAGCTCTTCTCTGACGAGGGTTAGGATAGTGTATGCAGTGTTAAATTTTACATTCAGCCAATTGCACTGAACGGCTGGCAGCTAGGGGTGTGCGATATTGACAAATTATATCTTAATATTTTCTGGGATTTTATCAATAACAATAATTTGAGTGTAACTGTGCTGATATCTTAAGGACTACAGTGGACAGCTGACTCCTAAAAATTGTTATATTCTTCACATTCTGTAAAGTGGTCAGTTCACAGCAGTGACATAAATTAATCTTTTCCAATAAGTTTAAATTATACCTTTTATGGTCATTTTTACCTTAAAGGGGTCATATGATACTTTTTTAAAGATCATTATATTGTGTATTTGGTGTAACAGATTATGTTGACATGCTTTAATGTTCAAAAAAAACAGATTATTTTTCAAATACTATACATTAATGTAGGTCCTCTATGCCGCACCTCTCTCAAACGCGTAATTTCCCACAAGGCCACTCCTTCTGACAAGGGCAGACTGCTCTGATTGGCCAACTGACCCAGTGCATTGTGATTGGCCGAACACTGCAAGCACCCATCGCAAATGTAACGTTCCTTTCCATAATCACGGGCTTCATCTTTCAAAATAAAGTTAATAATGTCCTTAGTTTTACCATCAGTTCAAGCCCGAAAGAGGAACAGAGTTCTCATCACCCTACAGCTGTGTGATCATCTCTCTCTCCCTCTCTCTCTGTCTGTCTCTCTCTCTGTCTGTCTCTCTCTTTCACACGGGCACACGCACACAGAAGCACATGCGACGCACAAAACTCTGCATTTGAAGTCAACAGCAAATACTTTAATAATAAAACAGCTGATTCAGAAGCACCAGAATGTTGTTGCAAATTCAGAATTACCTCTTTTCCTAGGTTCACAAAACGGTCATCAATAAAATTACGAAAATCCAACTCATCACCTTACAGTGGCTCGTCGCCCTCCATTATCAGTTGTGCTCGTTCCTGTTGCATGCTGTCAATCTGGCAACCCGCACAAGCATGGAGGAAGACGGAGAAACAACCAGACCTTTGAATGACATGATATTCCTCATTCATGCTGAAAGGTGCAATAGTTGATTGTCTTCAGAAACGTTTTTTATTATACTGGTTGAAAGTCTTGATGGCAATCATTAAGTGTTCTAAATATATATCTGTATATATATATATATATATATATATATATATATATATATATATATATATATTCTGCGGAAGGTGTAGGACCAAGAAATTGTCGTTCCGAGCGTTTTGATTGACTTTCATACCTGCCTGTCAACATATGTATTTGCATACCTTTGCGCAGACAGGATACATCATCAGAGCCTTCACGTAGACTGTGCAGACAGAGCGAGAATGACAGACAAACATCAACCACCTGGTCTTTCTTCCTGTTATTGTAGTACTTCTACTAACTGTATTATAAAGTTTCACCGGTTAATGACATATGATGTATTGTAGTAATGTTGTCTTTGGTGGTCTGGTCATCTGGTCTGAGAGTGTATATGCGTTTAGGGGGTGTGGTTTTGGACGTCGATTGCAGGGAGGGTGGGATGTTCGCTTTCAGTGCTATCAGGCTAAAGTTAGCATTTTACAAGATCTCCTACTGCATCTTTAATGTACTCACTGACGTCACACTGGTCTGCAGGATACATTGTGTATCTAAATCTTTTTTTCATTAATAAGTCTTTTCAAATTCAAATCTTCCTTTTATAGGCAAAATTATAGAAAATGTATTTTTAAATCAGCTAAACAAAACTGGAAAATTTTCAATCTGGTTTCTGACCGCAACACAGCACAGAGACAGCACTCATTAAGATAATAAATCATATTCACTTAAATTCTGATTCTGGCAAAATATCGGTGCTGGTATTACTAGATCTCAGTGCTGCGTTTGACACTGTCGATCATAACATACTATCAGAGAGACTGGAAAACTGGGTCGGGCTTTCTGGGATGGTACTCAAATGGTTCAGGTCATACTTAGAAGGGAGAGGTTATTATGTGAGTCTAGGAGAGCATAAGTCTAAGTGGACGTCCATGACATGCGGAGTCCCACAAGGGTCAATTCTTGCACCGCTCTTGTTTAGCCTGTATATGCTCCCACTAAGTCAAATAATGAGAAAGAACCTATCACAAAGAATTGCCTATCACAGCTATGCTGATGATACCCAGATGTACCTAGCCTTATCTCCAAATGACTACAGCCCCATTGACTCCCTCTGCCAATGCATTGATGAAATGAATAGTTGGATGTGCCAGAACTATCTTCAGTTAAACAAGGAAAAAACTGAAGTTATTGCATTTGGAAACAAAAGATGAAGTTTTCAAGGTGAATGCATACCTTAACTCTAGGGGTCAAACAACTAAAAATCAAGTCAGGAATCTTGGTGTGATTCTGGAGACAGACCTTAGTTTCAGTAGTCATGTCAAAGCAGTAACTAAATCAGCATACTATCATTTAAAAAACATTGCAAGAATTAGATCTTTTGTTTCAAGCCCAGACTTGGAGAAACTAGTTCATGCCTTTATCACCAGCAAGGTGGACTATTGTAATGGTCTCCTCACCGGCCTTCCCAAAAAGACCATTAGACAGCTGCAGCTCATCCAGAACACTGCTGCCAGGATTCTGACTAGAACCAGAAAATCTGAGCATATCACACCAGTCCTCAGGTCCTTACACTGGCTTCCAGTTACATTTAGGATTGATTTTAAAGTACTTTTACTCGTATATAAGTCACTAAATGACCAAGGACTGAAATATATTGCAGATATGTTCACTGAATATAAACCTAACAGAGCACTCAGATCACTAGGATCGAGTCAGTTAGAAATACCAAGGGTTCACACAAAACAAGGGGAGTCCTCCTTTAGTTACTATGCCGCCCGCAGCTGGAATCAGCTTCCAGAAGAGATCAGATGTGCTAAAACACTAGTCACATTTAAATCTAGACTTAAAACCCATCTGTTTAGCTGTGCATTTACTGAATGAGTCTTAAATTCATTTTAAATCATCAGTTTTTAAATTCTTTGTTTCATTTTTGTGATTATAATTTTTTTTATTATTATTATTATACTTTCTTTTATGTAAGGCACTTTGTATTACCATTGTGTATGAAATGTGCTGTATAAATAAACTTGCCTTTCCTTTTTGTGGTTTGACAGTCTGAATGAAGTCTAGGGAAATATCATAATGCACATCGCCCTTTTTTAATCTTTTCACTTGCTCTGTTAGGCTGTTGCCCTGTGTTCATTCTTAAAGCATAATTCCTAGGAAATCACAATTTCCTTTTTTAAATTCAGTTTTCCCTTTTAATCTGACTGGAATCGGTTTAACTGTTTAATTAAATGTCTAATCACTTAAGTTAATAAAACTTGAACTTTTTTTTTTGCAATAATAGGGTCATGTGGAATTAGTTTTTTCAAAACTGTTTTATTTATTTTTTGTGGGTTTATGATGTAATTCAAATGTATTAAAAGTGGTAATCAAATAAAGGCCTAAAACAGTAACTATTTAATTCATCTTTCACAATGTATACAAATGTAAACAAGTTTGACCTGCAACTTGCACAAAAGATTGACAAATGATGGGTGATCCATGTGAGTTCAGCCGCAACGTGGTGTGGCCGTCCTCGTCCAGTGGATTTAATGTTTTTATCTAGTTCACTACGTAAGAGAGAATCTCACAAAAACACTCATGGTAACAGCAGAGTTATATATCACTCCCAAAAACGAAGTACAAATATTTTGCATAAACAAATAGACGCTTACTTCACAAGACTGTTAAGCACACAATTCTCATTGCCATAATGCAAAAAACGTATTCATGTAGCGTGTGGAGGCAAGCATCATCGTTAGGGGCCAGTTGAGAGCAGTGCGACAGGCATGCGTTTCATGACTGTTTCTGCTGCGTAACACAGGACATTAAAGTAACCCACAGACACACACTGGAATGTGCTAAATATCACTGAGGCTGCATTACAGCAATGAACGTCTGGCGGGAAAATTGTCACAATGGTAATAATGCATGTCACCACACAGAAACAAGTAGGCAAAATAGTATTTACCCTTTGATTTTTAGCTATGACATAGACACTTAGATCCAAATATATAAGTGTCTTGTTTAAACGCGTGTTTGTGTAGTTCTTTAATGCTACATCTGAACAACTGCTCTGTCTGCAAACAACCAGCAGAACACAGATGCTAGAGCAAGCAGCCCAATTGGCAGAGCAGACCCACAAACACTTAAACTAACACACACACACACACACACTCAAGAACCTTGTCTTCAAGCAGTGTGTGCCACTGCGCTCCAGCCAGCAGAATCCACGAGGGACCTCTTCTCGCAGCTGAACGAGGAAGACACCTGCGCTCCATCTGAGAACACAAATAACAGCCAGCGTCCCGTTTCTGCTTGACCGCGCGGTCAGCTCCCGCTAACACTGCACACGACCAGCACAGCAGCACAGACACACTGCTTCTTCAGCTAGTTTGTGTTAGAACTAGTGACCGTCTGATGCAGGGTCTTCTGAAGCCAGCACATGAAGAACATCATCTGTCAGCCAAACTGATCAAATATGATGCACATGGTTACAGCAGTGACATCCCGTACTAGTTTCCAGTCAGTAAAGACTGTACATCCTAACATTTGAGATAATCAGCTAGAATTTAAGTTAATAAACTCCAGGATTAGGTTTACAGAGCTTTACATTCAGATTTTGTAGCTAGTAAACAGGTATCTTACAAGCACTTAACATATAGAGTTAAAGATCTGCTGGATTGATAACTAAAGAGTTGTAGGTTTAAATGTAGCAAGTTCTAGTGTCAATAAAGCCAAAACACTATGTGGGACACTTTTTATTATGGATGGGTGCACTTTATTTTATGTCTTTTGGACTGTTGAAAAATAAAACCCATTCACGTTGGGAAGAGCCAGGACATTTTTAAATATAACTCCGATTGGATTCATCTGAAAGAAGAAAGTCATATATATGGCTTAAGGGTGAGTAAATTATATGGCCATTTTAATTTTGGGGTGAACTATCCCTTTAAGGAACACACACACGCACACAAAAAGCTCACAGTAGCAGCAACAGGAACTGGTTTTAAAGACAATATACATGCTCTCTAATACTACAAGATCCCCCAAAAGACAAACTATTAACTACATCTGACCACCCACATGTTAAACACTATTCAACCATCAGCACAGCATTATTAGGTTAACAAACTGATCGACAGCATCTCCAGATTGCAGAAGAGCTGTCCATCTGATGAATCCCATGCAGAGCAAACACATATGACACATATGGTCTGGTAAAGTTAGGCAGCTCACTAGGTTTCGGGACACAGCCCTAGGATACAGTTGCCATAAATAGTGCACAGCACACCGCTCTTAGTAATAAATAAATGCGATTCCTCACCTCGCTCCGGGAAACTCCGGTTGTTCTTTACAGCCGATAGCTGTCAAAGCCTCGCTGTTGCTGGTGTAAGCGGTTAACACGACACCCTGCTCGTCCTGCTGTCGACTCATCTTGAGCGCAACATTGTTGTGTTGGTTTCAGTGTAACTTCGGAAGAAATGCCGCTGATAGAGCTCCGCCTCCGGGCGGCGGCAGGACGACCAATGCGAAGAGTCGCCTGATGAATATTAATCACGCTCACTCACCGAGCCTTGCTGATTGGCT
Source organism: Carassius carassius (assembly GCF_963082965.1). Classification (NCBI taxonomy): domain Eukaryota; kingdom Metazoa; phylum Chordata; class Actinopteri; order Cypriniformes; family Cyprinidae; genus Carassius; species Carassius carassius. The sequence goes on from NC_081772.1 coordinate 32,402,926, forward strand.
GAAATGCAGACGTTGTTAAATGATTCATGAATATCAACAGAATTACGTAACCCGACACTCCAGGAGTGTTCCTTGGCAACCTACGTGAAGTAATAAATATACATAAGAATATGATTCAAATCAATTCAGGGCGGAGAGACTTTTATTGTTCGAGAGAAAATTCACTGCTCTAAAAAAAAAAAAAAAGAAATCTATACAGTTATAAATTAGATTCCAGTTACCTTCACTGATATTTTGATACAGTTGCACAGAGCATCTATTAATCCCCAGTGATTTACCTATCACAGATACTTAATTATATGTATTAATTTAATGATCTTGGTTACATTAATCAACTATGTCTGATTTTAGACTTAACTTAAATAAAACACAATTTTTTGAGGCTGAATTTCAGTAAAGTTGTTAGCTACATAATGAGATGAATAAAAAAAGCTCTATCACGGCCTGACATTAAAGATAAAATGGTCATGTACTGGATCTCAGACACACCTGTTTAGAGATTTTCCAGTCAAAAATATTCTGCTGAGGTCATTGTTGTACAAATGTACAGTATAAAGTCAACAGCATTCATCAAAAGCTCTGATGCCAATCAGAAGATTTAGTTAATTAACACACATGCATAATACTGAAACCCAATACTGAAAACCTACAGCTAAAACTTTAAGATCTCAGATTTTTGTGGCAGGTTTGAAGGTTGTTCCATTTGCCTGTAATTTGCCTTGTTCCCCGCGGTCCAGACTCTCTGAAGCATGGCCACAGAGGAGTTCAACTGAGCCTGGGGCTGTTTTTAGATGATGTCCACACAGGTTCACTGGAGACCATGATTTATCTCCTCTAGTTCCTCAACACCCTTCAGAACACAATCGAACACGCATATTACCATCACAGCTGTTAGTTCAGCATGTCTGTCTCCGTATGTACAGTGTGTTAGGAGACGGTCAGGTGAAACAGATGCTGCATTGCATTCTGGGTGCTTTCAGAGTTCATCTGCACTGTAGAAACACAGTATGATGCTGTTTGTTCACAAGTATGATATCACACTTCAGACTCTCAGCAGAAGCAGTGGCGCATGTGGGTTTATGTCACATACACTGCAGATTAGGACATAATACTCATGATGTGCTGCTTTCCACAGAACAGCTCTCCTCAACAATAGAGACATCATTCATGTCTGAAGCATGGTGGCTCAATGGTTTGACATCATGGGCAACTCAAACACAGAGCAATGTTTAATAAAGACACAGTGTATCAATTATAATCAACTGCGGATGGAAAAGAGTTTTCAAACAGAACTGAAGACAGATTTGAGCTGTGATACTGCCATCTAGTGCTCAGACTCACATCTGCATGTGCTCTTCCTCTCTGTTTGACACAAAGAACAAACACATCATGAGTTTGCAGCCAGTTTCACCTTCTCCTGTGCTTTATTCAGCAGTCAGAAGAGTAACATGCCCATTTTATAATAATAGTGCATCTCTGATGGCTCCAGTCTTTATCGTTTTTAATATGCTGAAATATTCTTGTGTCAGCACACATCTTGAGAAGTCCCAACCTCGTTTTCATTCCTGTCAAAAAGGAAATATGGTAAAACCCTGACTGATGTCTATAGGGACTCTACAAAAATAGATTAGATTTAAGGATTATGTTTCATTGAACATTTGCTTTAAAAGAGGTTTGCAATTTTTGTGACGTTAGCAAAAATGTTGACATGTTTAAATACATGTGCAAATAACTCCTGATTTGTTTGATTTTATTATTTTCAAGTAATAACCCTTTATTATATGGGGTGGATTAGGGGAACTTTTTACAATTTTGGCGTGTGTATCATATTTCTATATGAAGCCAAAACAATGAATACAAATAATATATCATTATGACATCTCTAAGATGGTCCCTTATTAAATCAGAAGAAATGTTTCAGATATTGTACTTAAAGTGGAAATGTCACGTATCCTTGTGGAAGATGGTTTAATAATGTGTGGTTTTCTAATGTGGGACAGCTCGTGCTCAAATCTGGGACATTACGTTTTGGGTTAAGGATGGTTTAATTTCTACAAAGCAAACTTCACGTTTAACACGCCTAGTTAAATGTTTATAACCTTTTTTTGGTTGATTCATTTAGCAGACCTACAGTGTGTTTGCTGTCTTCATCAGATTGTCTAAACAATAATACAACTATATAACACAGAAATCATATTATCAGAAATCATTCTTTCACTTGGATGTTATGGAGTAAATACAGCTATATCTTCATTTCTGGCTGCAAAGCGACAAAATGTGATCATTTTAAAGGGGGCTGATTTACACCCACTGTAAATATTTTACAAAAAACAAAAAAATGATGGCATTTAACTTTCTTAATACACATTTCATCAGTTGAATGACATGGTATATTTGACTGTCCCACATTAGTCAAAACTGTCCCACTTCTGAAACATCCTTACAGTCTCGAGTCCACTGTTTTAATCATTTTAGAAAATATCCCGAGTCTGAGATATAATGCAGCCCTATCAGATTCAGCTTGAAGTGTTGAAGTGAAGGTAAGCGCCTCTCGAGGAAGGGGAAAAGGTTAAAAGATTAAAAAAAATGGCCCTAAAGGTGTCTCTAAGGAGGGTAAAGGGTTCTTCCAAAGATGAAATTATTTATGCACCATCCACTTGTTGTAAACCTGTATGAGTTTATTTTTTCTGCTGAATGCAAAAGAAGATGTTGGTAACCAACACAATTGATGGCAGCCATTGACTTATTTACATTTATTTACATTCTTCAAAATATCTTTCTTTTGTGTTCAGCTGAAGAAAGAAACTCAAACAGGTTTGGATCAAGAGGATCATTTTTGGGGGTGAACTGTCTGTCCCTTTAATGAATGCAGTACTTCTTAATGAAAAATGGTGAAAATGTAAGCTGATGATTTCCTGGTCTTCCTGTCATGTTGGTGAAACGCTCCAAATGATATCACTTCCTGTGTGTCACAGTTCTATGGAACACTCCATTTCTCTTAAAAGAGGGAACACTGTGTTGTGACACGCTTGCATGAGCAGTCTGCCACACAGCTAGACAACACTTCTGCTAACTACACTAAGATTTAATTTATGTATTTTTCTGTAATGGATTTTATGTCAATCAGATGATTTTATAATTATTGCATTGCTTGTGAAAAACCCCAGTGTTTCCCTGACACTAACAACCAGTTTCACACGAGTGAAGGGTCATCTGCCAGATACAACACGTCTCATACAAGTCTCCATTTAAATTCACAAGGTAGGACACTTCTGCTCTGCTCATCAAACAGCGCTTCTCATTTCTCAGGGTGAAATGGATACAGCCATCTGAAGAATAGACTGAAATGTTATCTGTTCATAGCAGAGGTGTCACTGGCTGCTTCTGCCCGAGCCGCTCAACACATGCTACGCTCCTGGGTTTTTATCACATGCTCATGCTGAATAAGGCATTAATATGTGCTTTCTAAGTACTAATAAGCAGCCAACATACTAGCAATATGCATGTTAATAAGCAACTAATTAATAGTGAGAAAAGTTTTTTTTTTTCAGAAAGTTTACTTTATCTACAAAAAACACCATGTTGTAATGATCCCACATCACATTTCCATTAGCATCATCGAATAAATGAAGGTTTGAGTTGTAGCTGCAGCTTCAGGGAGATAAGAAGTTATTTTTAAAACTGTACGACCACTACTGTGAAGGAAAAGAAGGATTTAGTAATATTTAATAGAGTGTCTGGAAACTTGAGTCACATTTCATTTAGTCTGAATGTCTTTGCAGCATCTAACAGAAGTCTGAAACAAGTGTCACTGATGGGAAAGAAAGATGCACAAACACCCTTCACACGCTTGCCAAAGACAACAGATATAGCGTTTAAGATGAAGACAGTCAGTCAGTTTTCTACACACAGTTTTCTGCGATTCTCTACACCTGTGTGAACATGATGCATCACCAGCTAGTTCAAACACAGAGAGACGTCAGACAAAATGAAGAAAGTGAACAGCATTTGACACACTTCGTCTAATACAGTGAGGTTTTTAAGCATGACTCGAATCTGTAGGGACAGGACTATGAGAAGAGCCTGAACACTTACCAGAGCTGCAGGTAACACACCAGTTTGGTGACCATGACCCGGGTCAGAGGGGCGTCTGAGCCCCTCACTGCAGAACACGCTCCTCTGCTCCCCTGCATCATCTCCATAAATCATTCAGGACATTTTGACACCAGGAGAGAATCCCCAGACACAGGATACCTGTCGCAGGACTGAAGGGCTTAGGCACTTATTGACATGTTTGTGTCGAATCTGTCATTTCAATGTATTAAGCATATCAGATACCCTGTGTCTGAAAGAGCTGATCATGTGTTGAATCCGAGATCACAGATTAAAGCAGAACATGGACTGATCTATCGTGATACAGCGGCCTGTTCCTGAGGAACTGATAAAACCTGATGCACTTAATCCAAAGCGATTATAGGAGAGCAGCTGTTCAGGATTAGAGCAAACTCCAACTGCACGACATCTATAGTTCCTCTTCTAAAACATGTCCAGCTTACGTTACACCACAAACTCTAGAGAGACACAACAGAGTTTCATTGCCTGTCGATCTTTCGTATTGTGACAGGTTTAGCTTCTCTTTGATAAAGGTCTGTTAATTATCCTCAGTAGTGAGTCTCTTTATTCAGTTCAAACCAGTATGAATGCTGCCATGATGTGCAAATACGTCACTTTATTCTCTCATATTCTTGTCTCACGAAAATAATTTTGAAATATGTCTCAGGCATTGTTTCTGAGATTTCCTCTTAAAGACTCACCTAAAGAAAACATGTCCAATAAAATATCAAAAACAACTCATAATGCTTGCAACTATTGTCTGCAGACTTAATTTAATTAAGCTATCACGCAAATGTTCGTTTGTAGGTTTGGATAAACTTGTATTTGCTATAAATTATGGCAAATTATTCGTTTGATTGATGCCTGAGACTGAGGAACGCAGTCAACACTATGATTTGGCAAAATAGTACAAGAAGATTTTTTGGTAAGACATTAGAATACTGTTCTGTTGTTAATGGTTCATAATTAATCTGAATAATGCATCATCTATAATTAATTCCCGACCTGAGTAGGTTACTTACAAACTGTAGTCCATTACAGATCACATGATTTTAGTTAAGTCATGTATTCTGAGTACTTTTTAGATTATAGTTTTAGGTTACTTTTTACCCAACTTCTTAACTCAACATACCATTCGTAAACAATAATGCAATTCATAATTATTTGTTTCAAACATAGTGTTTTTCACTATTCAGAAGCATGCATCATTAATCAGCTGTCAGCAAACATGTCCAGCCAGCAATCAAACACTACTGATTTTGAGGATCTTTTAAGATTCGGCCAAATCATGGCCAAAATCATACAGAGAGTATATATGACTTAAACATCAGAGAAAACTTTCAGATGAAAATTTTGAAGTTTTAATCCAAATCATTTGACATACAGAAAGTGAAGCAAATGTAAACTTGCATGTAATCACAGACAATCATTTTTGCATCCGAGTCAAAATCCACTGGACTATTGTGAGATTTTTACCGTATGATGTCACAAAAGGCCACCAAAATAAACTGATTTACTGGAATTACTTCATCAGCACGAACAGACAAAATATTGTTTAGGAATAACAAAACCTTTACAAACTACTTATGATGTAAAAAAGAAATAAAAAACTGAGAAAATTCGTCCTTGTAGATGTTCCACAGCGTGTGTCAGAAATTCTGCAGATCTGCAGGATGCACAAAATTACTTCTGAAGAGTCTGTAAGCCAGGAGCTGGCCGCCAAAGATCATCATCAACAACCCTGAGCCTGCAGGAGAGCAGAGAGACAGACTGTCAGCGCTTCAACACACACACACCACACACTGAGCTTGTGCTCACTATCACACCTAATCACTTTCTTCATAGTATCATTTACAAATGCTATTTGGCCATTATTTATTTTCTTGCTTTTATATTCTATATGTCCGTTTGATTGAGTTTGTGTGATGCCAAACTATATGACAGAAGCTAAAATTACATCTGTTTTTTGGCGCCAAAACTGAAAGCTTTTCCAAAAGAGAGAACTTACCAAGAGCAATCCACCAATGCTCTGTCGAGGGAAAATCAGCCATAACTGAAACCAAAATCATTTATATAATAAATATCAATTATATAATAAATATTCAAATTAAATGCAACGAATCACATCTATCAATCATCTATCGATCATTCAAAGACATTTGCCTACATTATTATGCCATGCAAATAAAGCATTGAACCATCATGACCATGACCATCACTCGTCACGTCATGTGCTAATTGTTAGTTTATGCACACGTCCTTCAGACAGCCGATATCACTGTTCTTTAAACATAATTACTTAGTAAGCTTTATGCCATTTTCCAGAACTGCAACACAAGTTTACTGTACATAATTCTGTGCATTCACTAATCTACAGGTGCTGGTCATATAATTAGAATATCATCAAAAAGTTGATTTATTTCACTAATTCCATTCAGAAAGTGAAACTTGTATATTATATTCATTCATTACACACAGACTGATATATTTCAAATGTTTATTTCTTTTAATTTTGATGTTTATAACTGACAACTAAGGAAAATCCCAAATTCAGTATCTCAGAAAATTTGAATATTGTGAAAAGGTTCAGTACTGAAGATATCTGGTGCCACACTGTAATCAGCTAATTAACGCAAAACACCTGCAAAGGCCTTTAAATGGTCTCTCAGTCTAGTTCTGTAGGCTACAAAATCATGGGGAAGACTGCTGACTCGACAGATGTCCAAAAGACGACCATTGACACCTTGCACAAGGAGGGCAAGACACAGAAGGTCATTGAAAAAGAGGCTGTGTGTTCACAGAGCTCGGTGTCCAAGCACATTAATAGAGAGGCGAAGCGAAGGAACAGATGTGGCAGAAAAAAGTGTACAAGCAATAGGGATAACCTCATCCTGGAGAGGATAGTGAAACAAAACCCATTCAAAAATGTGGGGGAGATTCACAAAGAGTGGACTGCAGCTGGAGTCAGTGCTTCAAGAACCACTACACACAGACGTATGCAAGACATGGGTTTCAGCTGTCGCACTCCTTGTGTCAAGCCACTCTTGAACAACAGACAGCATCAGAAGCATCTCGCTTCAGAAAGGACTGGGCTGCTGCTGATTGGTCCAAAGTTATGATCTCTGATGAAAGGGTCCCAGAGTCTGGAGGAAGAGAGGAGAGTCAAACGATCCTCGTTGCTTGAGGTCCAGTGTAAAGTTTCCACAGTCAGTGATGGTTTGGGGTGCCATGTCATCTGCTGGTGTTGGTCCACTGTGTTTTCTGAGGTCAAAGGTCAACACAGCCTTATACCAGGAAGTTTTAGAGCACTTCATGCTTCCTGCTGCTGACCAACTTCATGGAGATGCAGATTTCATTTTCCAAAAGGGCTTGGCACCTGCACACAGTGCCAAAGCTACCAGTACCTGGTTTAAGGACCATGGTATCCCTGTTCTTAATTGGCCAGCAAACTCGCCTGACCTTAACCCCATAGAAAATCTATGGGGTATTGTGAAGAGGAAGATGAGATATGCCAGCACCTTTAATTCATTCAAACACAACAGCATACTGGTCAACTGGATTCACAAAAGGAGCTGAAAGTGAAACAAACCAGCTGAGGTTGTGCAGTATACTAACTTTTTTTTTTTTGGTTTCACTCAGACTATAGTGTGAGGCTGTCAGCGCTGTCAGTGTTGAGTGGGTGAAGATGTTTTTCTGCTAATGGATGTTATTCAATAGAATCTGTGGCTCTCAAACCTCTGATGTATTTATAAGACTGCAGCATGAAAGTACTGCACTGACAGAGACACATCACGTTTATCTAGCATACTCGTCTCATATGATCAGGAAATGTTCACTTGTTTAAGGTCAAACGAACCAAAATAGAAAATGGTGACTTTTTCTTCTTTTTGAGTTGAATTAGTTGGAGTTGAACACACCTGAGCCTTAAATCTGTGTTTGGTGCAAGCACATCAGCTTCTGTTCAATGACTATCGTGACCAAGTAAAGCCAGTAAACTTGGTAACTTGGATGATACACACATAAAGGACACCAGAAAGGAGTATGAAAGCCATTCCAAGTGAATTACCAGAAGTCCATCCATTCAGATGAGGATAAACAGTTGATTTAAACACTTCACGGCTCATAATAACTCACATTATTATAATCAACTGTATTATGAGTAAGTTTTATTGGCTTCCAATGCAAGGACATTTCTGTACACTAGTAAACAAATAAAAAAAGCATATGCCAAGATTGATTTAATACATATTAAATTTCATACTAACTATACTTCAAATCCATTTACATTTTTTGACATATCACTTAAGAATTACTGATATAAAGTATAAATATAAAATATAAAGTTTACGGGAAGTCGTGGCCTAATGGTTAGAGAGTCGGACTCCCAATCGAAAGGTTGTGAGTTCGAGTCCCGGGCCGGCAGGAATTGTGGGTGGGGGGAGTGCATGTACAGTTCTCTCTCCACCTTCAATACCACGACTTAGGTGTCCTTGAGCAAGGCATCGAACCCCCAACTGCTCCCCGGGCGCTGCAGCATAAATGGCTGCCCACTGCTCCGGGTGTGTGCTCACAGTGTGTGTGTGTGTTCACTGCTCTGTGTGTGTGCATTTCGGATGGGTTAAATGCAGAGCACAAATTCTGAGTATGGGTCACCGTACTTGGCTGAATGTCACTTCACTTTCATATTTCTTTATTGCACAATGCAATTTTTTTTTTTATGTCTTTAAATGCAAGACAGTTAAAGTGTACCTGAAGCATACTTGCACTAGTTCCGCTTTAACAAAATCAAACAAACTTCTGTATTTATTTAGTTGGACTTTAACACTACTTTTTTTTTCACTAATGATTTTTGTGTGTCTTTTAAAAACTCTGGGATGAGAGATGGAAATTTGATTTGCACCCATAATGTTCCTATCAGGCATTTAGGTTATTTGATCAAACTGATTTGGCCAAATATGTCAGATGTCAGGTCTTCAGCTTATGTTCTCACCTGCTATGGTCAAAGCGATGTGCAACAGTGTGACAGTGATGGCGTAGTCCCACACACACTCCTCCACGATCCACGCGAATATCAGACCGCCCAGAACATACGTCACCTCTGTGGAGATCACACTCACTGCACAACACACGTATGACAGCCAACCCACAACACAACATAACATGTTCAATACTGCACAGGGTTAGTAGCAGCAAAACGTCTCCAATCATTGCAATGCACAGTGATCATAATGATACATAATCCAGAGTTTGTATGACTATAAGTGAAACTCTTGAGCTAGTGTTGAGTTGAATGCAGCTTTACACAACACAGAGTATCTACTTTACATTTGAAGCCAGCCTACCTAAATATTTGGGGCTTTGCCATGATGGTTGAGTGGTGTAGTCAAAGGGTGCTAACAAGCTGTCCACCTCCTCCACCCTGAAAACAGCAAACAAACAACAAACACCTAAAGAGCCTGAATTAATCCCGCTTTTAGCTTTTCAAATCAAGAATGGGATGATGCTATCATGTTAATAGGTTTTATGACTGCAATAAAGTTTACTGAAGAAAAAATAACACAATCTCACTGCAATTCCTAACTATTTTGTCTTGCTGAATTTGTGGCTAATTTATAATTTTTTTAATATTTTTTTAATGAGATCAGGCTAAAAAAAAAACACATGGCGAATGAGAGTTAAATGCAATGCGCAACACAAACTGATCCTGCTTTACTACAGTCAATATTGTGCTTATTTTAGATCGCTAAATTTAGGATCCAGAGTTTTCATTACAGTAACCCAACCAGGATTATTCTAGATAAATAAAACTAAAATTAAAACCACTAAAACCACATTTTCATTATTTTAAATAAAATAAACAATACTTTTCAAAGCAACATTTCTTGCTTTAATTGAATTTAATTGAGTTAAATGTACTACAATAACCAAAACTAAAATAAAAATGAATACGAAACTAAAGACATATTTATAAACACTAAACATGAAAGAAGCACAACAAAATAACTAAATCTTGAACTACAATTAGAAATGTTTAAGAAACAAAGTTTTTATATATATATAAAGTACATATAAATACACACACACAGTTAAGTATAAATGAGAAAGAGTTTTATATATATATTTAACAGCCTCTCAGTTATGCTAAACTAACACTGAACCCAACAAAGTACCAAAAATGTTACTCGTACATTAAAAGAAGAAATGTCTAACCCTTAAAAACCTGCATAGGCCCAACAATATTCTAATTAATAACATGATGAACTGTTCTTGACTTGAACAGGAGAACTGACCATTTTTGTGAATGCATATCAAGAACAGCTGCAGTGATTTGAATATAACAGTCCACGGGATTAAAATTGTTGAGAAATACTGACATAGACTTTTTTTCTGTATTACAGGAAGTCATTAGACACATCACCACATAAGAGGACAATCTCACCTGAGGATGCCGATGCAGAGACTGACCACGATATAGTAGAGCGAGTAGAAGCACAGCATACACATCAACAGGTTCTGAAGAACAGCCTGACGACAAGCACACAACACAACCACATCAGTCTTCGCATTATCAATCAAACATGATCTTTCAGCATAGAGGGCTGAGTTATTCCTGTAGTGGTCTCTGTTATTCAGCCTTCACTGCTGTAAATGAAGAATGCTTCAGACTAGTCTATCAGACTTTACCCAGGTGTCATGGGGCTTGCTGTTGATGGGCAGGTGTTGTCCATGGCGTCTGATCAGCGTGGTCCCACAGCACCGGCAGCAGTAGTCCAACAACATGAATGGCCAGCGATTCTCAGATCGGCGCTCTCGCAGGTAGCATAAGACTGAATCAGTGCATCTGTCATGGCCGCTCTTAATAAGATTAGCAATGCTTCTGTAAATCTGTACAGGATAACGCCCAGCTCCAGGCCCGGGCTACACTAACTAATTACCCACACACACTAAAAATACTCCTGGTTAAGTAAGACTGTGCTAGATTGGTTTCTGTTTTGCAGCAATGCTAAAATTTTAGTAGATTTCAGATTAACACTGTGCACTCAGTTCCAGCTGCTCTCTTATTTAACACTGATTCAGATCATCATTTCATTAGATGAGAGTTCAGTGCATGAACTGTGTTCCCATTGACATGATCCCTACACAGTGTTCACTGCTCCCTACTCCTGAGCACAGGATATCTGTTCAACTTCACAACATACGGACTACCTGACAAACAACTATCTGTAAGTTTGATTACATAAAGTGCAAATGATTATATAGTTAAGGCCTGAATAACACTTCTAGTAAGAGTGCAGGCATAAATAACACTTGTGTCACAAATTGCACAATAAATAAATAAATCCAGCTCTAGACTGCTTGGTTGGCCAACCAAAAAAAAACATAATTTAGAGTTTAACCAGAAATCTGAGATGAATTCTACTCTGTGCTCAGGGTCAGAAAATAAAAGTGTGAAGTGCATTAATTTACACAAGTCAAGTGCACTGAACAGTTAAACAGACTTTCAGGAGATGAAACCCACTCGTTTACGCCTTAACTCAGTGTAGTAGGCTATATGTTTCAGTTGAATAGCATCTAGTGTTGTTCTAAACAGCTTAGTTTAGTGTTATTTTGTAGCCTACATCTGTAAAGCGGTGTATGGTGGTGTTGACACAGTGTTGCGTCGAGCTGAATCTGTGTGTAGTTCAGGGTTATTGTGTGGCTCTGTACAGAACAGTTCAGACCGGAGCAGTGCTGATCGCCTCACGTCAGATTTCTCCAATAAAACCCTAGTCAACACTCGAGAGTTTGCTCGTTTGTATTTACTGAGACGTTTCTGTACATTGTGAAAGCATGGGTTCCACGCATTAATTTATTTTTAGCAGCAATTTAACAGCAATGGCGATGTTTCGTGGCGTCCGAGCACGTCCCCGCGCGATAAAAGCGCCGCGCGCGCGTGTCGCGGGGGGTCGGCGGCGCGGTGAGCGCGCGCGACGTCGTCGAGATCCGTCGGAATTGTTTCAGCGCAAAACTTTCGATATTGTGATGATGGGCTGCGCGCATGCGCACTGGAGTCATCCTGGCCAATTTCTCAGCACTCGTGGGAGAATTTGGGTAAGAAACAGACAAATTAAAACACTCGCACGCTACAATAAACTGCTTGTGCAGCATTTTATACTCTTTAATAATCCTTTACGCGCCGTCTTAGACTCTCGCGGGAGGTTTAATGCGTAGCAATAATAATGAAAGTTAGATATAAAGTAGAAAACGCCTGGACGTGTCATCAATAATATGAGCAGCAGGAAGAGAGTAAGAAATAAAGAATAACGCGCATGAATGACTCTCAGAATAGACGCAGTCGATAGGAAGGATCAAAGTGTGCATGTGCGGCTGATGGCAGGAATAAATCACATGTTTATCTGTGTGTGTGTGTGTGTGTGTAGAAGAAGGCTCCTGAAGGCTGGGAACGACAGGAACTGCTCTTGCGAAACAAAACATGTCTGGATCACCTCTGCGATCGGCTCAATCACTCACTTTAATGTCATTGATCAGCAATAATGTCGCGATCCGCCAGGCCCCTGTCTTTCAATTATATAGTGAATTTAATTCCTGCTCCGCCATTTTGAGAAACTGCCTTTAAAACACATTAAAGAAAAGTGTTTTAATATCTGACCCTGTGCCGTGTGAAATATGTCATCGCAGCTCATCTTCGTCGATGTTTAGAGGGAAATATTACGAGCTGAATCATTTCACCGCTTTCAGAGGAAACTATTTAATACAATATAGCTGCAAGCAAGAAATACACAGAAATAAAAGCCAGAAAACGCGTTTCACAGAAAAACACACGGTGGAAAATTAACATGCATTTTATTTTATCATCATCACCATCGTCGTCTTCAAATTTGATCTAAATCATTACTTAAATTATTATTACTTATATATTGTACTTTACACAGAAAAGTAAAGCATTTGCACGGAAATTGTAAATATCTGTTGAGAAAATGAACTTCGTTTAATTATATAACGTATCAAATATCTATAAATACCAACTGCAGCAGTGAAATATGTTTCACGTCCGGATATGTGACTCTGCATTTAATGCGAAACCGTGTTAAAATGTATCAAAACACGCAATGCGCACACACTATCCTGTAATACGTAACAATATTACGAGAATTTCGTTTTGATTCATTGTTGAACAGAAGCTTGAAAGTTTCCAGCGCCGCGGATGAAGGACGAGCGACAGCGCTCTCTGCTGGCGGCGCCGGGACTCACACACGTGCGCGAGGCATCATGCGGCACACACACACAGTAACACAATACACACAAACACAATACACACACACACTCACACAAAACACACTAACACAATACACACACAAGACACACTAACACAATACACACTCACACAATACACAAACACACTAACACAATACACACTCGCACAATACACACTAACACAAACACAAGACACACACATTAGCACATGCACATGCATGCATGCACACACACAAACACACACAAAATACTCACATTAACACAATCACATAATACACACAAACACAAAACTAACACACACACATGCTTGCATACACACGCGCACACACACATACTGTATGTCTGGGCCATATTTTCCCCAAAAACTACAGAGAAATACATTTTATGTCAATTTAGTGATCTCAAAAAAGGCTTAATTTTTTCTGGATTGCTCATACTAAAGTTACCCTAACCCTAACCCCAAATCCTGTCTAGTGAGTAAAGCCTGTGTGCTTGGCTATTACACGGTGTTCCTCAGATGTGATGGAGTCGTCGGGCCCGAGCACAGAGTTTGATGTGTACGGGGCGATGGACTGGAAGGACGGAGTGGGAACACTGCCTGGCAGCGAGCTCAAGGTTAGCACATACATATAGACCTTTATTATGAAGCTAAACATGAGCGGTGTACTGCATCACATCTTTATGATGTTTTAATAATGGTCTGATGGTCGTCTTGTAGGAGTGTGTAGGTTAGTTGTGTACATTCAGTGTGTGTGTGTGTGTGTGTGTGTTTTAGTTCCGGGTGAATGAGTTTGGGGTCCTGGAGGTCATAACGGACGAGATGGAGGAGGAGAGGGGCAAGAGAGCTCACGCCATCACCACATGGAGCGTCCCCACTGCACACGAGGGTAACACCACCATTACTGTCCTCCTGATTACTGTTTCTAACTAGTGTTACACGTCTGAACATCCTGCTCATAGCATGGTAAAGATGAGTGGATTTATTCTTAAGAGGGCTGGAATGAATCGTGGGATTGCCATTTTCCCTTAATTACACAGTAACATAATTTAACAGAAGAGACAGTGAATCAGGAAGGAGTCAAATGAACAGAGAAAAGGCTCATTTTCACAGCGATTACATCTGATCATGTTAGTGCGAGTGAACAGATAAATGTTTTAAAGTATTGTTTCAGTGTATATACCAAAGTAAAATGTAGATGTAAACTAGCTGTAGTGATCTGACACTTAAAGTACACATATTACACTGTCATGAACTAAAATAAGTATTGAAATGGTACATACCACTAGTATGTTATTTTTTATATAATTACTATTAAATCAAGGTAATTGGAAAATATCCTTGACCTTTTCCTAAGTTTTTTTTTAACATAATGAACTAACACACTTCTTAGCTGTAGAAGTAGTGTCATTGATTGACAGGGGAGCAGATATAGGTCAGATTATGGTCATAGTCACTATGATAAGTGACCTGGCAAGAAGGTCCTCCGCAGACTTACATTTGACTTGGTAATTGGTCAGTAATGTTATCAGGTCGAGGGTCAGTCAGTCAAGAGTTCAATTTTGTGTTGATTTTCCTCAGCTCTCTCCGAGGAGCCGTCGTGGGCCCAGCGAGGCCTCGTGTGTGTGCGCTGTAACAGGAAGGGCTCGGTGGTGGACTTCCTGTCTGACGGGCTTCACTGCAGTGAGCGCTGTCTTCAGCAGGAGCAGCAAGAGTAAGTCACTGTCTCTGCTGATCACACGTGGTGTTAGTGAGGAGCTGAGCCACGGTTCAATGTGCTGCAACTGTTTGAAGTTTCAATGAAATATCTGTGTTACTTTTCAGAAACGTTATTTTCCCATGTATTGACTGGCTCCTCTGTTCTCTCGTGATGAGAGAGATCAGCCTGAGGTTTATTCAGTTCACTTTCAGTGTGGAAGGGCCTTTACAGCTGCCAAAAATATAACACTTGGGTTTTTTGTTATTCAAAAACAATTAAGCAAGCCCAGCTTAGGTGACAAAATGTAACTCAAAAGTAACATAATGCATTATTTTACATAAAAAGGGACTAAGTAACACAATTAGTTACTTTTATGGAGTATCGCGATATTGTGATGCATTACTTTTAAAAGCATCTTTCCCAGCACTGAAGTGATCAGATGCACCATTTTCATCTGCTGCGCCGAAAAACAGCTCAAAGACTTGCTAATTTCATGACACCTATTAGTAGCGTACCAGCCCAGTTTCTCTGTCTGAACATTTAACTGTTCATTTCACTTTAAAGTTAAGCATAAACTTAATGAACTGCAATTTAAAAAACACTAAAAGTCCATTATATTTCACTAATTACACTACTCTTGCTCTAAACACTGTCACGTTGTTTTTATTCTGGTGATATCTGATAGAAACAGATGCTAGTGTTATTAGCGTTTCATATCCCTCTCACAGTGTGATGGTCTCAGTCCGGGGTTTCTGAGGGGCTTTAAAAGGTTGTAAAAAGTATACATTTTCCCTTCCACAAACGAAGGCTTTAAAATGGTCTTAAATCTGAACAAAAAGTCTTAAATTCATAAACAATAAATGCATTGCATGCATTGCTAAAAATGTATGTGTTTTTCAGTATTTTTGATTGTTTTTAAATACAGACATCTAAACATCCTTAAATCAAGACACATATTTCAGATGCTAAATTAAAAAAATAAGTTTTGTTTACTGAGAAATTGAACAAAATTAAGTGAGTTTGTTTAAAACAGGAACAAATATTTGTCAACATGGAATGAAAACTTGTTTTTTCTTTGAATTAAGTAGATTTTTTGAGACAATTTTTAGATTCATTTTGATAAATTTGATAGAAAACCGGACTTTTCATTTTCTGTAAATGTTTAAAGTAAATGTATTTTGATTTAAGTATCTTTAGACATATGCACTGGTTCTGGACAGATGTGGTCCATTTCCGAGGAGAAGCATGCTTACAAGTGATGGCTGGTGACAAGGCTCGATGCCGACCGGCGGGAAATATAGAATGCAGAAATCGATGACCAAGCGGGCGGTGGTGGCTTTGTGGGACGCTTGCTACGGGCAGTTGTACGTGAAGTTGGACACCTCTGGAGGCGCCAACAGTATCTATCGTCTTGCACATGCTCACCATCGAGCCACCCAAGATATTGGCCAGGTCGTCCAAATCAAGGACGCCAACCATCAGGTCCTCCGCGTTCCGCTCGCCATCCTCCATCATTGCAGTGCGTAATTTAGGGATATCAACAGCGCAGAATTTCTGCACCCGCCCATACCAAGCGGGAAACCAGTGCCCGTCCCCATCCCTCCAATTACCATCTAGGAGATGGTGAGAGCGATTGAGAAAATGAAGGAGAAATGGAAAGGTTTCGGGCCCCCAGTGATATTCCAGTCGAGACGTGGAAAACAATGGGCCGAGGTGGGGCCGAACTGCTCCCTGCCGATGGTGCTGTTCCCGAAGGATGGACGACGAGCACCGCAGTGCCCATCTGGAGGAAAGGCAAGGGCGACGTCTCCGAGTGCACCAAATACTGGCCAATTCGCCTCCTCTGCTACGCCATGAAGATCTTCCACTGTGGGACATTATTATGACCTCACCAAACAGTGTGACTTCGTCAGTGGGCTTAGTATGACGGATGTCATCTATGCACTGCATCTTCTCGTCAAGCGACATCGTGAAAAGAACAAGACTGTCCACCTTGCCTTCCTCAATCTGAAGAAGTAATTCAATCGTATCCTGCACGACCTGATCTGGCATTCGTTTCGGTCCCATGTTGTCCCCAAGGCCTAATCGACTGGGTGACGATGCTTTAACACCGCACCACCAGTGTCATCCGATATCTTTGTCGGCGTCCACCAGGGATCTGCCCTCTCACCCCTGTTCTTCATCACATGCATGGATATGATGATGGCGCGCCTGATCCAACAACCACACCCTTGCACATTGTTGTTCAATGACGATGTCTGCCTCGTGGATGAGGCCTGCCAGTAGCTCCAACATCAAATGCAGCAATGGTCGAACCGACTCGACGTGAACAGCATGCGGCTCAGCATCAGCAAGACTGAGTACCTGGAAGCTGGCATGAAGACAGATGGATCCATCGCTATTAATGGCCATGCCCTGAAGGAAAGTGCCAAATTCAAACATCTCGGGCTCACTGATCTCTGCGCATGGCGACTCGTTGCCTGATGACCAAGCATGCATCAATGCTGTGTGGCTCAAATGTCAGCAAGTGACGGGCGTGCTTTGCAATAGGAAGAAACAGATCCACCTGAGGTTGAAGATATACAAAATGGTTGTGCGCCCCGTCACATTGTATGAATCTGAGTGCTGGCCTGCTACAGCCACCACGAAAACACAATGCACGTGCAACCTGCGGCATCGCAACTGTTGTGCCAGTTGGTGGACATTTGCACTATGACAAAAATACTGATCACTTTTTTGCAATAAGTTGCATCAGCAGTTGCAGTAGAAGTTATTTCTATATTCTTGTGTTTAGGAGCAGAGTGATTCAAGTGATTCAAAAAGTAATGGAGATCTCTTGTAAATTGTATTTTTTAAAGTTTAAAGTGTTGCTAATACAACTCTTATGTTCTGTAGACATTAACTTGTTCATTCCACCTAAGATTTATTACTTTGTTTTAGAAATGTCTTTTAAAATGTCTTAAAGGTACCTTTCTAAATTTGCACAAAAACTCTTTTTTTGCTTGCACACATATACACACACACACACACACACACACACCCCAGTCACATACCCAGTTTATTCTCTGCATCACCATAAGCATAACTTACTGGAATTTATTGAGTTCTCACAAGCTCTGGTAATGTGCATATGGCGATACATTGGCGACTCTGAAAATCTCACTTGCACACTGAATACATATCTGACAGCTACAGCTCACTAAACCCGTGCTTGGGCTGTACTGGGATCAGTTGAGTATAGTGACGTGTGTGTGCGGCTTGAGGGAGCTGATCTGAGCTGCAGTTCTCATGTGTTTGTTTGTGAGCACTGGGAAGCACACTTGCATTGACTGACCTCTCACACTGGTTCGAAAGAGCATTACAATTTAGTGTGTGTTTAGAATGGAATCCACACTGCATACAGAGTGATATAATAATGATATAAGAATGATTCTCTCTGATCAAATGAGTCAAGAAGGAAATCGCATGCAGTATGGCTTCTGGAGCATGTGTTCACAGAAAAGTAAGGTCAGCTTGAGTGCAATGTAATGTTGTACACACAAGGTCTCCAGCGCAGTCGCTGAAAGCCTACAAATGACAACTGTCTCAAAAGATCAAATAATGGCATTCACGTCTTTTTATTTATTGTTTTGTCTTGTTGGAAAAACTTGCACACATACAGAAGTGAAATTCCCTTAGCCATAGTAAAATCACTGTAACACACAGCCTTGTGTGGCCTATTGCTGTTGTAAAACAGCAATGTGACATGAGACCAGAGCCGGATTATCCATAAGGGCACTTGGACCAGTGCCCAGGGGCACCAACCATTCACAACAACTGGGGGGCACCACATGACACAAGCTTTAAAAATATTTTTCGTAAATTGTTTTATTATTAACTTGAAATTCTTGAAAGACCATACATAACTCGTTTATGAACACTAACTTAACAACAACAATAATAATAATAAATTATAAATAAATAAAGATTACATGACCACTATCAGTCCCCCCCTTCCGTCCCCAATCTGTCAGAGTTGAGTTGGTCAACAACATGTACGCGAAAATGTGTCATTTTTGTAACGGCAACAGAAAATGAATCAAAATGGACAGACGTCAATTGAGTGGTTTTGCAAAAAGAAAGTTAAAGAAAGACAAGGACGCTAGACGTTTAGCTACAATTCAAAATGTTCCAGGGATCGAAAGTTTTTTTTAAACGAGTGAAGAATGAGCTCAGGACGACAAGGACACAGAAGCGATCGACTGCACTGTTTACCATTGAATCGGACTTGGTCA